>NC_062540.1:11604298-11804298 GCF_022655615.1 Tachysurus fulvidraco
GTACATTTACTGTGAAATCCAAGAATAACTGAAACCAACAGGAAAAAATATAGAAGTGTTACCCCTGAATCTTCCCTTCAACTTGAAAATCAATTTCAGGCAAGTCTAAACTCAAACTAATAGAAAAGTATATGGAATAAAAACAGAGAAATAACACTGTGATTTGTGGATTAGCAAGCTGTCTCATGCCCAGATCACTGCTTTCAACATGAGCATGACTCGGTTAAAATGTGAAGAAAACTGCATTACGTTTCGAGTCTCAGATGCACACTCGTGTCTAATTCTATTGATCAGCATAGATGGTGTTTTCACTAGTAGGTGTCTGTGTGTGTGTGTGTGTGTGTGTGTGTGTGTGTGTGTGTGTGTGTGTGTGTGTGTGTGTGTGTGTGTGTGTGTGTGTGTGTGTGTGTTTGTTACTATTACAGAAGGAGCTGTGAGAACATACAGTACATATAAATGCAAAATATTTATATTTATTGGTGACCACAAAAAAAACATTAATCTGTTATTAATATTATTAATTTCCTAAATAACTGTGATTGACTTTTAACAGTTAATGCATCATACAAATATTAAGGTAAAATATGTACTCAATACAAACAGATTATTTCATTCCATATTGCATATTTCATTATGCTTCACAACAATAATTATTTTAAAGTGATTTTAGTTTCTGGTACACAACAGTGCAGCACTGTGGCCATTCTGTAGACTGTTCAATAGACAGTCACTCAGTCTTCTCCTGGGACTCATCAGGGTTTATAATCATGAAGATAGGATTTGCAATTGAGTTGAATTGGTTTGTATCAAAAAAAAAAAAAAAAAACAAGTCTAGTTTTGCATACGATTTATCATGCAAATGTACAGCATATCAGACAGAATATTAAACTATAGGATGAATTTAGATATTGTAGTCAGGGGAGTGTTCCCCATTTCTGAAGGCCAACATAGAGAGAATGAGGAGTAGCTTCTTTCCACATGTCATACAAGAGCAACACTGGACTTTCCTGAACTTGTCTTCTGCGCAACACCCTCTACCTCAACCAGAGTTTTGCAAAGCATATAACAATTAGTGATATCTAGTTTATATATTCTGTTGGAATAAACTATTTAGACTTCAAGAATATTCAATTCAATATACTGTGTTATTCTCATCAAATTAATTTCAGTCATACTGTATCTCTGTATTCACATGCTCTGTCTTTATGTTTATATATTACAGTCATACTGTATCTCTGTATTCACATGCTCTGTCTATATGTTTTTTCCAGCAGACAGCTGGAAAAAACATTCCACCACTTATAGATAGTTATATTGTGTATGATTGTGTATGTGACCAATAACATTCGAATTCATTAGCTTACCATTAATAAAACAAATACCTTAACACAGGATACATTTCGGAAATCCTCAATGTATTGACTATGTACAAATATAGACAAAAATATCTATATCATATTTTGAAAAATCATTATTTCCCAAGAGTGACAGGAAGCAAATTTTTAATGATGATTGGTCATTTCGGAGGTTTCATTGTTCATAACTTTTACTTTCACCCACAATTACAATTTATTTATTTGTAGCATACAGAATTTTACATACTGTAACTAATCTAATCCAAATTCATCTTAACTAATATTGTATGAACAAATTAGTCTGGAGTCAGTGTTATGAACTCACTATGAACAAATTAAGCAGTAAAATATCACCATTTCTTAAGATGCCATTTCAAACTGGCAAAGAACAAAAGAGACACCACAATTTATGTGAGCCTTTGCTTATTTGCTGTATGACACTGTAGTCCGGTGGTTTATCTGTCTTCATATGCACACCAAAAAAAAAAAAAAAAGCATCATAACAGTTCATCATTTATTGCCAAATGCTGTAAATGTAAATTTATTGTACACAATTGTCACAATTTTGTTATATATATATATATATAGTTTTATGTATAACTACATTGTGACACGTGTACAACAAATGATGAACTGTTATGATGCTTTATTGATTGTTTTGATTGAGTTCTAAACTGACAGGATGTGATTACTACTCTAAGCTGATTTGATTGCTGAATGTACTTAACACGTTCCACAAGATTAAATTGAGTACCATTAACACAGTTATTTTTCATATCTCCAACCTGATTTAAATGTCTGTTTTCACATCCCTGAACAAAATCCTGACAACATCAAGCTCACACCTGAGTCAAAAACCAAACCAACGACACTCATTTTTCCAAAAGAACAATTTATTTATTTTCACACTTGTTAACATTAAACATTAACACTCTGGATGTGAAGTGTGTGTGTGTGTGTGTGTGTGTGTGTGTGTGTGTGTGTGTGTGTGTGTGTGTGTGTGTGTGTGTGTGTGTGTGTGTGTGTGTGTGTGTAAGCAAAACAAAAGTTTATTTCCTTAAGAAATAAAATAGAAAATCTTAAACAAAAGATTTTTCATATATACACACATTTAACAGGTGTATAGATCAACAAGATGTACTTCTTTACATCTGATTATTTTGAATGCAAAATGACATGAAGACATAAACATAAGATCCAGAAGGCAGATGTCTGGAACATTTTGGCTGTTCTGCTCATTTTGATATCAGGAAGTTTGCAGAGACATTGTCAGTGTGGAGGATCAGATTTGACTATATGTCTCATCTCCTCTGCCTTTTTAACCGCTTCCTCCAGATTCCGAGGTGACACCAATTCCAAACGCTGCAGTGCCTCCAGCAGCTGAGCACGTGAATTGCTGATGAAGGAGTGAGACAGGAACCAAGGAAGACCACCACCATTCCTCAAGGTATAAAGGGGTACTCTAGTCAGACCCAATACCTAGATAGAGAGATTGATTTTAGGTCATTAACATGAAAAAAAAAATATTATTTGAAAGCTTGTGGATTTACCTCAAAGCCGTGATCCACAGCATTAGAGACCGCAGCTTTCTCGATCTCTAGCAGCTCAGACTCTGTAATCTTCTTGCAATAAAAGTGTAAGATGAGGCTGGGAGGAGACTGAGCAAGGTGAGACGACACATAGTCGTTCACGGACACAGACACCGCTGCCCCCAGTTCCTCCTGTAGCTCTCTGCTCAAGCCGGCCTCCAGACTCTCCTCTGATGGTTTAACTAGCCTGCAGTAAGCATTTCAAAACACCTTAATCTACAATCACACTTAAAGGTAACAATGTTTGCCCCATGTCACAACTGCCACACTGTTTATTTGTTGGTGTAAAGCCCCAAACATTCAGATCTGATAATACAATATTAATAGCAAAATACTCAGGCTGCTGTTTGCTAAATATCAAAATGTAATTGTGTTAGTATAGGTTTCTGTAAATGTTGCTTATATTTCTATTTAGAAAAATGTATTTTATTTACCAATGTAACATGCTGGTACATGAATTGGTTAAGGTAAATTGGTGCTAGGTGTGAGTGCATGGTGCCTGAATTGGCCTGGCATCCTAACAAGCTGTGTTCCTGACTCACACCCAGTGTTCCTGGGACAGGCTCCAAATCCACTAAGGTTTACTGAAGATAAATACGTAATATTAAACGTTTACTACTTAATCACATGCAATCTGGAAACTAGCTGAGTGTTTGGATAGAGCACAATGCATATATTTTGACTTCTTGTTTTTACTTCTTGTACTGCTAGAGATTTGTCTATATATCTAATTTACTTCTTGGAACCAGAGCCGACTTCTTGTTTATAACTTTCTCTTTCATTTTTCTGTGATAAAAGCTGAGCTTATGATTGTGCTGACAGTAGGCAGTAAAAGCATAGAAAGTAAAATAATAGGAAGTATAATCTAGCTGGGAAAAAATCTGATGAATCTGTATACCTGGAGAATATTGGATGTAATATCTCATGCCAGGGAGCAGCCCAAGTAATTTAAAGAAAGCAGTTTTTTGGAAACCGATCTTGGTTGTGGGTACAATTCTCACCTTGGACCTGTGTGCATGGAGCTGGCCGTGTTTTTTTTTCCAAGGTGCTACAGTTTTCTCACCCATTCCAAACGCTTGTGTTGTAATCTGACTGGCATCTCTAGGTTGTTTCTAGTTTGAATGCGTGTGTAAGTGTGTGGGTTTGTGCCCCTTGTATCCCTGCCTTGAGTTCCATGTGATAGACTCCAGGTTCCCTGTGACCCTGACACAGAAAATGGAGGGATGGATCAACTAATTTGCATCAAATGGATTAGATTCTCACTCAGCCTTCATGTGTCACCTTACTGCTAGTTGTTGTTTTTGAATTTGAAAACTCCAAATTGCTCACTTACACAGGAGTCTATGTTTGCCTGTTTCTTCTTAGTGTGAAACGGTTAGAATTTATGTAGCTTCTTTAATTTAACTTACCCTCCTGGGAAGCCGAGTAAACCATCAAAGCGCATCTGCATCTGAAAAAGATGTGGAATTTTATTTCATTTGTGTGTGTGTGGTGTTTTGACCGCATTTGCAGAAGCATGTTGGGGAAAAGGTGGTTTCAAGTCCTAATTATTAGTTTTTGCTAATGATTTGACTTTGATTTTCATACAATTAGAAGGATTGATTAAATATATAGCCAAATATATAGTGCAAGCGATCATAGAGATAATGATAATAGTGATTCTACCCTTCATACAAAACCGTTCATTCTTTTTGTACCGAAATCCACCATACAATCTTGATACACTGTCCCAGCGCTTTGTTCACTCTACCCATAATCACGTGACCAACGCCTGAAGCTTTGTTTCACGTCATTACTGCTTTTTATCTGCCAGAAAAGAAGCACAAACCCTGGCAGCCATTTTGAGGATTGTGTAATGAAGTTGTCTAAGTAGTTTAATGAAGCAGAAGTAATGATTAAGGAGACAGTGAGCAGTTTAGCAGTTTAGTTACCAACTGAGAATGGATCAATGCTTAGTTTTGAATTCATCATAAAATATAAAACTGCCCAAAACACCTCTTTCAATTTGAGTTACCAGTGTATACAGATATCCTTTCATTTTAACTATACACAATATACAGGATACACATAAAATACATTGAAATGAAATAAACTTTCTTGACTGTATGTACACAAAACAAATATATAAATAATGAACTGATCATGGACTACAGGAAAATAATGAATGCAGAGACTTATGAAGTTATAAATTCCTTGGTGTCTTCATCACTGAGGATTTCGCATGGTCACTGCACAGCAGGCCTGTTATAAGGTACACACAGCAACACCTTTACAACCTCATGCACAGTAAAAGATTCTATCCGAGGGCATCCTTACTAGCAGCGTTAACAGCTGGTTTGGGAACCGTGCTGATCTTAACCATAAAATCCTGCATGTAGCATTAAAGTAGTACAAATTACCCAGTGCATCACATGAGGGGAACCTCGCTCCGTCCAGGACATTTACTACAGACGGTAGCTGAGGAGTGCCTGGAGGAGTGTCAAAATATCCAGCCATCTGAACCAGCCATCTCACACTACCTCCTGGAGGCAGATGGTACCTCAGTGTTCCCACAGGCCAAATCACTGCTGAATAATTCTGCATAGCTCTAGCAGTACATTAAGTGCACACAGCACATTATCTGCGTATAACGTAGCCTACCGACTACACTCTACAATTTTATACCAATTTAACTGTTTACATATACAAGTGGGGTCATTTTCTTTTAAATGATGGACCACAAAACATCCATTGTTTTAAAATTATTTTAATATTGCCCTGATTAAGTTAAGATGTTTACATATATAACTACCACAGAATTACCACAAACAAACAGGTTCAAATGTATACATAGGATTATACTCTGAATGATGAATGAATAAGATAGAAGAAATAGATATATAGAGAAGAAATAAGAAAGAAGAAATAGATAGATAGACAGAGAGAGAAATAGATAAAGATAGAGAGCGAGAGAGAGTGTGTGTGAGCCGCTTCTCTACTAATAACGAACCATGACTTTAACTACTTAAATACACCAACATTTCCATATTCAACCAAATAAGTTAAATGACTCGTAAAAACCACCCATTTAGCTTAAGTAGGCTAATTTGAAATGTTTTCAATAGTGTGTGCAACTGTAACTGTATGTTACTATGGTTACAGCTGTATTATAGGAGCCTCGTTAATTTATGGTGACTGGAAATAGTGCACACAAACCTTCGAGCCAATCGTGTATACAGTACAGAAATACCCCAGTGTGGAGATTATTAATGGCTGCACTTTGTCATTTTAACCGCCAGACGGTGCTAACGTGCACTAAAGTACGGAAACCTTATTGTGGCGTCCTCACCGCCATTTTATGGTATTTCAAAATACAAGGCTGTCTGTGTGCGTCTCTGTGTTGTAAAAAATGAGTCCTATGTCTGGTTTTGCTGTGGATCTCACTGAATTTCATGGCATATCCCACATAAGACTAAGAAATAAAAACTTCCTTACCAGTACGATATGTTTAATTGGGATTTTGCCGAAGAGTTTAGCTTTGCTATCTGCATACAGCAGGATGTGACAGGCGTGTTTTTGGTCCAGTCTGGACAACGCTTCTTCTTTACTTATGTCTCTTGCAGCCATTTCGCACTCGAGCTAGTTTTAGCTTATCAGAGAAATAACTTAATAAATCTGATAACCGATAACAGTGTCAAGACAACTACAGTGGCCTAATAAAGTTAAATTTCAAAATATGAGTCCTGCATCATAGACCTCATGCAGTGTTTGGATAATGGAGTGACTTGGTGTTGATGGCCTGTGTATGATTATTTCTATCAGGCCTGAACTGGAGGCTAAAAACGTCTCCATTACCCTCACAGCATCAGTGAGGGTAATGGAGACGATTATATTATATATCAAATATAATATTTGATATATTATCAAATATAAACAAGTAAACCCGAGAATACCAAATGCCATGCCTGACTAGTTACACATTCAGCCTTTGGGAAATCTTGTATAAATTCAATTTTTATTATTTTATTTTTAATTGTATTGTATTGTTTTTTATTATTTAATTTAATTAAAATTTATTTTATTAATTTATATATATATATATATATATATATATATATATATAGATATATATATATATATATATTCCCCCTGCTTGATTTCAAATCTTGATTCAAGATCAGCTTTGTCACATTTGTTTTCTAATTAAAAATGTAAACAGACTTTCTCTTATTTTGTTTTAACCATGTTATTTCTGTCACGGATCTTGCAAAGCAACCCTTAATGTAAGAAAGACACTATATAAATAAAACATTATTATTAGAATCAGTATATTAGTAACAGAAGTAATATTATTAGTAATACAGGCTGCAGTAGAAGGTGTAGTTTTAGTAGCAGTAGGAGTATCAGCAGTATGTAGTAATATTAGGAGCAGCAGCAGTAGTAATAGGAGGAGGAGGAGGAGGAGGAAGAAGAAGAGGAGGAGTAATAGGGGTATACTGTTTAAATCACTGTAAGCTCTATCCTCTTACATATTCTACATAGACAGATAGGTGATAAGAAGAAAACAACATAAAGTGTCTTGGTCAGGTGTCCACATACATTTGGTCATATAGTGCATAATGGAAGTCTTAGTTGTTGCACTTAAACTTTTATGTGAAACTTCTTAAATTAGAAATATATTTATCAATTAATTTCTATACCTGTGTAAGTTTTATTTTAGAGATGGATGTTTACGTACAACATTAATCGAGTGAAAGAGGAACTGTCTTTAATGACATGATGATAAACTCATGATGTGATGATAAATAGTCTGTGGTATCTTACACAGAGATGCAGTGGATAAATAATTAAATTAATAGTAACAAATAGCAATGGTACCATAACATTTAATTTACATTTGTGGCATTTGGCAGACAACCTTATCCAGAGTGACTTACATTGTATCTCATTTTATACACCTAAGCAATTGAGAGTAAAGGGCCTTGCTCAGGGGCCCAGCAGTGACAGATTGGAGGACCTGGAATTCAAAGATTGGTGGACCCAGCAGTGACAGATTGGTGGACCTGGGATATAATATATGATGCTGTAATTGAGAGGAACCTGTAACACCAGTTTATATTAATGATTGTTACTGATGTCTATATGTCTATATACTGTACATCTTGGTTTTAATGTACCATTTAGAAATAATTTATTTGTTTGCCTACTTGTGGTTTGACAAAATAATCTTCACGGCATAGACACACATACTTGCCTGCAGTTTTCTTATTCTCAAAACAAGCTGCTAAGTGTCAGGCCATGCAGAGTGCTGCTGAGCGGTATGCAGCCCGGCCTGGAGTGTGTGTTGTCCATCTAAGGGGTGTAAGAATACAGCAGAGAGACAGTGAGGCAGGAAACAGATGGCTGCTCAAGTGTCTGGCCTCGTGCCCCCAGCACTTGTCAGAATTCTTGAGCAGCCTTACAGCGGGATTGGAGGCTTGCAACATCACTACGCTATGGGACTAGAAGAGGAAGGAGCACGTTTCACAGCCACACCCTTTAAGTGAAAAATCATTTGTCTTCATTTGCCTGCACCAGCTGGACATTGCTACACAGGACAGCCATACACTAAGGATCAGAGAGACATTAACCTCTGAGCCTTACACTCTGATAGCCAGCTTGAGTGGGTTTTACTATGAGGACATTTTGCTTCATACATTAATGTGTCACCATCAGACAGGTTAATTTTTTTTATTGATTCAATTTAAATGTTATTATAGAGTGTACATATTTATCTGTACTGTGAATATCTAAAATATACTGTACTGGATTTGTTGGTGTGTGTCTATGTTTTTATATCTTGGTGTGGAACATTATTTATTTTGTTATTCTTTTAAAAATAAAATAAAAAAAACTAAAGGATGCTAATATTTAGGTGTAGAATTAATAAGCTTCTGTAATTATTATGTAAATAAAAGGTCCTCATAAGAATAGTATGACAATGTGCGTGTGTGTGTGTGTGTGTGTGTGTGTGTGTGTGTGTGTGTGTGTGTGTGTGTGTGTGTGTGTGTGTGTGTGTGTGTGTGTGTGTGTGTGTGACAGGAGGGCAGCAGTTGTCACAAGGGACAGGTGTGGACTTTGTCTCTTGAGGCTTTCTGACTGAACCGCTCAGAGGCATCCGCTCACCGCCAGCATTCTCTGCTTCTTTGAAGCTTTGCCTTCTCTCAGAGCGGCTCTCTATGAACACACATTATGTTTGTGCAGCCGCACAGTGACCTCTCCTCATATATCCTCCCTATGATCACGGCTCCTGCAGTGTCACACCATGTCTGTGTGGGAACACTGCAACTGTACAAGGTCATGTACATATCTGTGTATAAAATAAGTGCATTCTGTTGGAATTTTATGTCTATGTGTGTATTAGTAAATGCTTCAGCAATTACAAATGTGTGCTTTATATTCACCTACATTAAAAAACAGAAAATCATAATCTTGACAATTTCATCAGTGAGCTTCATTACTTCATTACACAAGGCGGAAGTTTACCAGGGACATCATTCAAAATGTTTCTATTCAAAATTAATACATACACACACTCATAGACGCATACACACATAACTTAGGGGTTTTAATGGAAACCTGTTTACCTTAAAGGCCCAAATCAGTTTAATATACAGATAAGACATCAAAATGACATCTCGTTGCTCTTGATTTGTCTAATCCAATTGATCAGAAGGCATGGGTTAATTTTCTATAACCTCATGGCTTTAATAGATACGGCTGTGAAGTAAATTCCTTTAGCAGTTTGGAAGGAGTCAGTGCTTTATAGCAGACATGTTCTTATAAACATTGTGAAACTGTAATTTAATTTGAATAAAATTGTTCACAAATCATGGTGTCAGAGAAATTAAACACTTTGGGACATACGACTGCAGAAAAATGATCCATGTCTGGGTGGCATGTGTTACGACCCCAAAGTTGATTATGTTCATATATAATAGAATACCATGATTCAGTGGTTAACACATTTGCCTCGCACGTCCAGAGCTGTGGGTTTGATTCCCACAGTGTGCACTGAGTTTGCATGTTCTCCTCATGTTTCAGAAGATTATTCTGGGTAATCCAGAAAAAACAGCCCAAAGAGGTGAATGATTGTTGATTGGCATCTATAAATATTTATTTGGTGTGTTAAGAATGTACATGTAATCTATCAGTATTTGATGCCATTGCCTGCTGTTTACTTTTAAAATGCTTGTTACTTTGTAACACAACACTTGAATTTCGTCGCTTGGTTTAAGTCTGTGTGCTATTTAAATCAATCTACAAATTGTCTGTGATTGTTGTTGTCATTTCAAACCTTTCACTTTGTTATCTTTAAGCCATTGTAGGTATGCTTAGTATCCTCGTCCTGCTGGAATGTGGTGTTGCTTCAATATTGCATCCTAATTAAGATTATCTTCCTAGTTTGTGAAGTGCACCAGTACCTTTTAGAGTAAAACACCAAAAGGCTTTCATTCTGGTGTAGTGTTGTGTAGTGTGGATGTGTACACTTGGAACCTGAAGCATCCTTCACTAATTTATTTTGTTGTTGTCTTGAATACATTAAAATATTTAAAACAAAGTTCATTTAGTTTATTGTGGCTCCTTCCTGAAAGATGTCATGTCTGTCTGGTCCCAAGTTGTTAGATTTGTATACAGTTGTTCATGGTTCTTTCAGTTCTTTGGAGCTGAGTTAGTGGAGGTCCACATTTTTTTTCTGAGGTCTTAGCTGATTTGCTTGGATTTTTAGCATGGTGTGAATAACACTTTCTATAAAAGTAGGCCCTGAAATACTGCTATGAATGCACTCCCAATTAAGTAAAAGTCATTATATCAATTTCTGGGGTCTTTCAAGAGATGATCAGCTTGGTGACTACAAACTTTTCACCTACTGGAATTATGATATTGTTAATTCATGAAAATAAATCTGCCTTTATAACGTTAAAGTTATAAAGAATACCTCTAATGTGAACAAAGCAGATTTCCTAACTGACTTGCCATAACAAATGTATAGTAACTGGACAAATGTGGAGCTTAAAAAAACTGAAACTGAATCTCTAAAGCCTAAAATGTATGCAACATAATACTTTCTCAAAGACTGACTGAAATCAGAATCGCAGAAATAGGAATCAAATCCGGCAATCAATGCTCTACATTCGTTTACAATTTTAATGATCAAATTGATTTGTGATTGTTTATTCTCTAAGGTATTTGTACGTCATGCAGTTCATATGTTTGACACTACATGCCAAACATTATAGTATATGGTATATACTTGACCCTAAATGTCAAGGATTTGATCCCAGATGACCCCTAATTACACAGTACTCTCAAGCAAGGCACTTCTGCTTCAGCAGAAAATAACAATAGTAATGGAGTTGGTTAACACAAATCACTCTGAACAAAAGCATCATCTAAATAACTAACTATTGCTATCTGCATGGATTGATGGAGTAATAGATAGATGGGCAGATGGATAGGGTTTGGATAAGGGTATCTGCCAAATGCCATAAATGTAAATATTAATGACAGACAGACAGACTATATGCCCCAAAGTGGAGATTTGTTATCTATAGTAGCTGAAACGCGTAAATACACCTACTGGTCTAGAATCAAAACCTTGTTAGTGCTGTCCATCTTATTTGGGCTGACTGTGTGGCAGATTGTTCTGGCATGGCTGTGCTATTCTGGATCTACATTACTAAGTTTTATGAGCACTAGTGGCTATTGTCCTGGTTTAGGCGTCAGGCTCAGATAGGGTGGGAGACATTTCGCTGTCAAAACAATGACTAAAATAGACAAACAGCTGCAGGTGCTCTTATCTAGGTTACATTCTAAAGTGTGTGTGTGTGTGTGTGTGTGTGTGTGTGTGTGTGTGTGTGTGTGTGTGTGTGTGTGTGTGTGTGTGTGTGTGTGTGTGTGTGTGTGTGTGTGTGTGTGTGTGTGTGTGTGTGTGTTTTAGCGGTAGAAGATGTTGGAGGACAGGGAGATCAGCTCTATCACAATGCAGCTGAGCCTGGAACTAGAGCCATGAGGTGGCGGTGATGACGCATGTCCATTCTGAGAGACACTCGCTAAAAGACTGATTAGCTCACATTATTACTAATACAGGAGGAGGGCTGGAGATTAGAGGTCCTAGATATAGCTAAAGTTAAACAGACTCAGTCTCTCTATCTCTCTCTAGTTTATCACTCAATCACACACACATACACACACAGTGTGCTGAGTAACTGTCCTGCATGGTCTATCAACGTATTTAACCTGTGATTAATGAGGGATATTAAACAAAACCTGCATTAGTGTATACAAATCAAGAAAGGAAGTCAAAAGTTACTCAAAGCTCCAGTAAACGCAAACCATTTAGAAAATGAAATGTACAGAATAATAATAATAATAATAATAATAATAATAATAATAATAATAATAATAATAATGATAATAGGTTTCTTAAAGCTCTTTATGTGAGAAAGAAAACAGAAAAGGAAGTATAAAAGTAAAAAACAATGTATAATAGTATGCATCAAAAACAGTTCAAGGTGTAAAATACAATTCATAATAATAATAATAATAATAATAATAATAATAATAATAATAATAATAATAATAATAATAATAATAATAATAAAGAATATAACTTATTCACAAAAAAGTAAAGATTTAAATACAATAGGAGAGTGTGTTTCTCTGATCAGTGAAAAAGTCCCACAGTTTTTAAGATATAAAACAATATGCCCTATAGGGCCCCAGGCCATCATTTCAGTCTTTTAAACTCAGTTGAAATAACTTTGTATGTGATAATCTAAAACAACTGCTGAGCTCCATGTGCAGTTCCAGGAAGTCTGTATGATTTCAGATGGTTATTGCATCACTTTTTTTCAAGGTTTGCATACGAGATAAAGGCTACAACAAATTCTGCTAAACTACAAAATAAAACTAAGAAATTAACCATAAAAACATTACATATAAGCATAAGTCTAATATGATACTTATTATATTTAATAATTAGGTTATTTTATAGGTTAAATAAGGCTATTTTACACTGATAAACAATACACATGGTTTAACAAGTACAATAATAATAATAATAATAATAATAATAATAATAATAATAATAATAATAATAATAATCAGACAGACAGACAGACAGTTAGAAAGATAGATATGCTCATAATCATAGTTGTAATCATAATAATACAATAAGATGAAAAAGAAAAAAAAACTGATAAAAGCTAATAAACCTCACTCTATCCTTACTCTAAGGCAACGTTAACAGCTGAAGCCATGTATGTACAGATTAATAGTCCATCTAAACACAATGAATATCGTTAATGTTATTCAAAGCTAAACAATTTATTATTATAAATCAACTTAGGATTCGATTGATTTCCGGTACCTAGCTAAAATCTTTATAAATAAATTAACGGGTTTGCACTATGTACTGCAACAGCTATATATGGTTGAAATGACAATAAAAGCTACTTGACTTGACTTGACTACTTGAACACACTAAAACACTGTTAACCAATAATAACTGAACAGAAGTGGCATCTGCCTCTTTAACCACAGAGCCATGCCAGACAGCATGTCTATCTCTGAACATGTCTATCTCCACATGGAATGGCTACCATCACGACTGGGAGTATTCTCTTCTATTTTCGGCCTCCACAGCAGGCTCTGCTCTCTGCTACAGGACTCTTATCTCGGCTTTGGCTATCAAGGTCGAGAGCCTCGGAACCCCAACAACCAAAAGGAGGTTCAGGTTTTATTAGTGATTAAGTGTAAATACCAGCCATTATATCATATCTTAAAGGAGAATTACTGTGACATTACTGTGGCCTTTACTGAGAAATACATAATACTCTATTTCTCCATGTTTTATGTGTCCAAAGTCAAGTCCTACCTTATGTATCTAGTACAGAGCATAAAATCTAGAGCAACTTTTAGATACAGATTAGTGACAAATTAAAAGAAAACTAACAGTGCGTTGGTAATTTGCCAAGCCAACATGAGCTGCCAGAATATCTTCTAAATGTTAATAATTGTAATAAATCTTAATAAACACATAATTCATTATTAATTATGTATTGTATTAAGGAGTGAACACTATTCTTCCATAAGATATTCTCTGTTTAACACATCAACACAAAATCTCTGGTTGAGATCTGCATGTAAACACGATTACATTACTTACGCACTCTGGATGGGAGCATTGTCATCCTAGAAGAGACCACTACCATTGTTTTCATTATATGATAAAGATGATCAGTCAGATTTGTCAATCATCTGAATAAACATGACCATATATATGATACTATTTTGTGCTTTCTAATTAGCAAGTAATAAAGCATTATGATTTTATGAATTAGAATATAACACATTATGCATGATACTGCTTAAAAATGAAAATACTGTTCAACTGCTAAAATCTTATATTATAAAATATTAAACAGGCAGTATATATTAAAACATGCACTGAGTGAAATATTTAGACCCTTTTAGATTAGGCTATTTTACTCAATACAAATCTAATGCATTTTTTTTATAATAATAAGAAATAAATAAATAAGATTGGAAAGGAAAATAGTCATATATTTTGCAAAACTAAAGAAACAATTGCTTATGCTCATGCTCAACATTTTTTGTGCATCAGGACTTTGTGGCACAAGAAATATAATAATTCAGAAATTTTATGTTTTATGAATGCTATAATTATTGCAGCTTACCAACTAAGCTGCAGAAGAAAAACAGATGTAAAAATGTAATCATTTATAGTGCTTAAACTTAACCTAGTTTTAACATTTAATATTATTTCAGTTTTCTCTGTTAAATATACAGTTAATTATTTCTCCTATTCAATTTCATACACAGTATGAAGTATTGTATTTGTCATAAAATATTCTGTGTGGTTAAAGATGCTGAGGAAAACCTTCCTAGTAGTTTATCCTCCTGTGAAAGTTGCAGGTCTAGGTAAAGGTCTTTGTGAATACTGAAGATGTAAGGGTTATTATAGATAAGACTGTACACATAGTGCTCTAAAATATAATGAGTCTATTTGAGCTTCTACGTTGCATTACACTGCATTGCATTAGTTCTGTATTACAAAAGTTTTGGTGTTATTTTATAGATCTGAATGCAATAATAAGCTATTTTATTCTATAAAAGTATTTCGATTTTCTCAGTTCAGATATATGCATGAACAGTAAAGGCAGTAAAGGCAGTAAAGGCAGTGAAGGCAGTGAAGGCAGCTTTCATTCAAATATCGATAATAAGGGAACAAATTGCTTCTGTCGTGCAAAACGAATTGTTCACGTTGTGCAAAGGACATCACGCTAATTGGTGGCTGCTTTCCTGTTAGCGTGTTTGGTCAGGGTTTTGCTTTAACCTTGATTGCAATGTAGAGATCGGTGTAGAAATGTTCAGCACCGGCGAACATCAGTCGGCTTTTAAAAATAGTCTGCGTGCAGATAGAAATGCCGCTGGCCTTTTGTGCGCGCGCACAGCCAATGAGCGCGGAGCTGGTTGCTCAGAGCGCGCGCGCGTTTCTCCCCTTTCTGCCCAACTCTGACCTTGAGGGAGACAATAAAAGAGGGTCAGAGCGCGCGCCTGGGGCAAGCCGAGCCACCGTGAGCCTTCCACAGGTCAGTACCCACGTGCATTTTCTAATATCTCTGACGGGAATATGTTTAGAGATTCAAACGTTTCATGTCTTTCACTTTTAGGCTGTTCATGAGAGAGAGGGGACATACTTTCCGAAGTGTTATACATGCTCTCTGACCTGGATATGTGTGCTGTGAAATGTGTGCAGGTGTTTTAAGGACCAGTTTCGCGTCCCGGAGTGTTTACTTGCGTCCAGCTTTATGGAGCTGATTGAGTTCTTCGAGAGCGCGCACAAGCAACCTGGGCCTGTGCACGCGCACGCGCAGGGATTGGACGGTACTGTCTCATCAATCTGCGTCTCAAGCAGTGCATCTCGTTTGGAAGCACATAACAAAAAAAATTGTACTGAAAAACAGCATTGCTTAGTGATGAATGACTTGCAGAAATACCTTGTGGAATTCAATGCCAGGTTTGCATTTTTAATACACAGATACAAATGAAATAGAATAAAAGACTGGGGCATTTTTCCTATTTTAAATACAATAATTGTACTAATACTGAAACCTTGTGTCAGTGTCAGCTAACCCTAACCAATTTCTTTTAAAATGACCAAGCTGTAAAATGAACTATTCCACTAACAGTTACAGGTAAAAGAAACTACAATAGGATGCACAGAACTGCAGCTTTTTTATATTGAGTTTAACACAAAAAATCTCTTAAATTGCAAATATGAAAAACGCATAGTTATACAATAAAATGTATATTAAAATTGTAATAATTTACATAAATTCTATACATACAAAAATACAACAAACCTACGTTAATGTTGTTTGGCATGGCTTTTTTATGCTATTTCAAGTTGGAGCTGATTTTTTTTTAACCCCTTGCACATCTGATATGTAGATTTGCAGATTCATATACATGCACAGTAGCTATATAGCAAAATATTTATGAGAAAATGCTTGGTATCATATATCATATATATTTAATTTAAAGATGAAATAAAATAGCCAAGAATAAAGGAAATCTTTCTCAGGGGTTTCTTAGTTACTGACATTTCTCTGTGTGTTTTGTGCAGAAAAGATGCAGGTCTGGATCCCTGATCAGTTGGAAGCCACAATGTGGAGATGAAAACAAATCAGATGTAAAGAAGATGGAAGAATTATATTGATAAGAAATTCACAGAGTAAGCATAAATCTGATGAATGTATACCCCATAAATGCAAAATTCAGGAAATGCTCATTTATAATAATAATAATAATAATAATAATAATAATAATAATAATAATAATAATAATAATAATAATAATAATAACTATATATATTTGCATATAAACTTCTATGTCCACTTGGAGCGTATGAGATTTACATTGGTTTCAGAAACAAATTAAATGATTGTTTTACTGTTAATCACAGTTTTTGCACATCAGAGTATATGCAAATACCTACTAGTGATTTGTCTAATTGCTGTGGTTTTATTTGTTTTTCTTCCCTCACCTCCATGCACCCTTCTTACAGACCTCCTCATGGCTGTTCGGTGTGACAGGGAACCATAACAAATGGCTACCAGTCTACACTACTGCTGACATCTCAGATTTTCAGAAGCTCAGATGCTTGAAATTATATCTGCTTCATTGCTGACAATGCACACCATGACTTGCTAGAATGTAAGCCAACAGCCACTTTCTTTTTAATTTCACACACACACACACACACACACACACACACACACACACACACACACACACACACACACACACACACACACACACACACACACACACACACACACACACACAACTTTTTTCTTTTTGTCTTTTTCTTTTGCAGCCAGTTGGCTGCTTTTTGGTATTTATATCACCTCTGATGTATCCTATCCTCTCTCTCTCTCTATATATATATATATATATATATATATATTTATATATATATATATATATATATATATATTATAATGAGTGCCCAAGACATTCTGTAGGTCCAAATAAAAGAAATACATTATATGTGCATGATGTGTGCTGTTCTTAGCCTGTTTCTCTTTCTCTTTACAGTTTTGAGCAGTTGTACATCAGTTTCACAACTGACAAACTTAAGCAGGGTTTTTTTAACCAGCACATGTTCATCTTGGAGCAAAAGGAATATAACAGGTGGCACTGAATGGACTTTATTGACGTTGGCTTAGACCTACATTGACCTCATTGACTAGGTGAGCTCATCCTGTATAAGTAAGATTAAGTCATGATAACTGCTAAATAATTGTGATCCCCAGTGATGTATTTTTATTGCGTTGATGGCGGTCATCTGCGTATGTGTAATAAGAGAAAATGCATAAGCTACAAATCAGCAAAACCCTAATGCTAGAATTTACCAATACCTAAGCAATTTGGACCAGTTTTTAGAAATCAGTTATTATATATACAGTATATATAATATTGAATATTTATATATATATATATATATATATATATATATATATATAGAAATATGCTAAGAATTAGACATCCAAATGAAGTAAATTGTGAATATCTTCCAAGCATTATCTTTCAATTTAATGACAAGCAGTTTTTATAATTTCACAATAAATTCTATGATTATTCAATATAAATTCATAAAATCAATATATATTCTTGTTTTAAGAGACTGAGGCAAGAAAAGAAGAAATGCACTTCACTCTGATTAAGCAGTTATTTACAGCACAGAAAGTTGAGGTTGAATGCAGAAATTGGAAAGACAGAGTTGATTTGTTGATAAAATCAGATGCAAAATGACAATTAGAGAGCAGCAAATTTGAAAACATTAGAAAATATTGAATGGTTGTATTATATGAGGATTGGTCCGTAAACAATTGAGAACTCTTTCATGGACCCATAATTCCTATAAAAGATGTTGGAGAGCGAGGCAGTTAAGACTTGCAGTGATGTTTAGGTAACTTCACCCATGAACATCACTTTAAGTCTGTGCTGGCTCCACTCTCACCTGCAGCACCAACATTATACAAGGTAAGAGTTAAGAGTTAAAGAGTTTTGGTTAAGCAGAGCAAGTGGAGTGGAATTGCCTCTTGTGGTCTTAAAGGTATTGCTTTGTATATTTCCTAATGATGAACTTTTGGCATATTTTCACAGGAGAATCCTAACCTAATGGCCAACCAGATGAGCACTCGGTCTAACTTTGTATGCTGCAGCATTTGTGAAATGCAGACCTACTGAAACTTGCACCCTGCATCTACTATTCCAAAGGACAAATCGGACAGTGGGACAATGAGACAATGAGACTGTAGAGAAACTTCTAAGTTTGCTGTATACTAACCACATGCAATACAGGTTAGCCAACACAATGGTTAAAACATCTTAATCTGTTCTTTCTCCCTTCTATAATTTCTTCACCCTGAGTTCATGACTCTGTTCCTCCTCATCTGCTTGATCACACAGAAGATATGAGCGATAAGCAGATAACAAAGATTACCGGCATGCTGTAGTAATTCTGCTTATGATGATTAAGGAAAATAATAAGCCTTCAAGTATTTTTTGCATACTTAAGTCAAAATTATTAACTGGTACCTTTTTTTTTTATCAAAGTGCTTAAGAGTTGAATGTGTTTTTGTATGGCTGCAATTTTAAGGAGGTATGAGAGGAATGTGTGAGGTATGTTTAGCCTGTGATGTGGCGTGTGTCCAACATGTGTCCACAAACGCGTCCATGATTGTGTGTGGCCCCTTTGCAAGAAGCCTGTTAAACCCCTTCTACCCCAAATAGCATTGGCAAAAGCAGGTGTGGTGGTGGGTCATGTGGTGGCTCAAAGGAACCCCGTGCCAGTTGTTGAGTATTCTTTCCCAGTATGACCCCCATCCCCACATTATAAATAACCCTCACTGCTTTGTTAGGAATAGTTGCTGTCAATAGCATACACATTGCTGAGATACCAGCTCAGGTGATTGAGGATTAAGTCCTCTTGTTTCACCATTGAGTTGGGTTGCAGATAATCAACAACCTCTCTCCAACCTCTGACTGAGTGTCTCTGATTGTCATGCCATGCCAGCAATGCGGAATTGATTTACTTTCCAGGCATGTCTAGTGTCACCATGGGCTTACTGATATAGAACACAAGACACAATGGCGTGTGCTAGTCTGACCCTATTTGGTGCTGGCCTCGCTGAGCTAATTTAGAACAATGGGGAGGAGGGATTGAGTTCCACTATCAAAAAGGAGGCTCTCACTCCTAAACTTGTACTCAAATGAAAAGGAAGAATACTTACTGCCAAATTCTGTAAATGTAAACGTACTGCATACTAATACATTTATAGGACTTGGATTGATCCTTTATTTTTATGCACTGTTTGCACTAGTTTGCCCACTATGCACTTTCTGTGGCTAGGACAACTACTTTGTAGCACCATAGTCTTGGAGGAACATTGTTTTATTTCAGTATGTACTGTGTCAGGTATACATGGTTGAAATGACAATAAAAAACTTGTCCTTTTTCCTAAAGAAAGCAGAGACCTCGGGATGTGGATTGGTTAAGTAGGCAAGACAGTCCATTAGAGCAAATGTAAAAATCTCTGGATTAAGAGCGACATCCAGGCACACTGGATGAGCCTTTTGTTTGAAGTGGATGAAGATTGTGTAGAAAGGCCTAATTGAGATTTTTATTTTATTTTAAGAGGAAAACAAATTGAGAATTGAGCTGTAATGTGAAAACGACTATATTAACTACAATGGAGGGTTGGTTCAATCCAAAATCAACATAGATATGTATCCTCTTTATATATTATCTATACGTATGCAAGTTACATAAAGGCCAAGTAGCATGAAAAAAATAAAGGCAATGGAGCTCGATGGGTATATAGTCATCTGTATGATGTGGCAGTAACAGATCACCATAACAGCTGGTTCTTGATCTGGAAAAGGTCCAAATAGATATTGAACAAATTGGCCAAAATGTGCAAAACCTGGTGGAATGAAAGTACAAGACCATCCTGGACTATTTCAGAAAGATTTACCACAGTGCAGCACAGAGCAGATATGGACGAGTATCTTGCAAAACAACTGTGCCTTTTCACGAAACAGGCACATTGTTCAGCCATGATTGCCTATATTTAGAGTAGGTGACTTCACACAGTGATGAAGCATGCTCCTGATTAAATTTTTGGTTTTCACTTTGCTCTATCCTAGAGATTTCATATAGTAACATGATGTTATTCAAAACTCGCAGATGTTTCGATGGCTGCCTGAGTACAAAAATGACAAAGTTTTAAATAAAGCAAAATTAAAGAGAATTATTGGTGTGATGTATATATGTAATATGCAATGTTTTGAAAATTAAAGAATGTTAATAAGATTGTATATTTCTTTTATGTCCTGTCCACTACAGCAAGGAACCGCTTGACCATTAATCAGAATAACATTCGTGCCATAAGCTTATGTAATGGTGTGAGATTCATGTGTTACCTGGAACACACTCACATCTCACTGTCACACATCCCCTCAACATGAACGACACATTTTTAAGTCTCTGCCTCAGTTATGTTATACAGTACTGAGAATAAGGCATGCAATTAGTTATGCACGTATCCAAGTTCTCCCAGAACACCATATCTAAGCTCTGGATGTTGACAGATTCCTGATAGACAACCTCTAATTGTCTATTGCCTAATTATAATAACAATCTTAAGCCAAACCATGGCTGCAGTGGGTTTAAGGCAACTTGTGTTTTGTGTTCACAGAAATATTATTAGTCATCAGCCATAAAATACATCACTGCACCAGATCAGGGAATAAAGCAGTTCCGTAGAGACTGAAACTTAGTCATCATTGGTATCATCATCATCTGAATGTATTCCTTGACAGAATTTAAATGTGGCTTATAGGCTTCCATAGAAGATGCTGCAGATTTGTTTTAATCAGTTTTGAAAGGCAACCTGTAGCTTGTGCCCCTACACTCAAGTAGCAACTTTATTCACGGCTACATAGCCTAATAAAATGCACTCATTTCACATTTTGTGTCACTCTATATCTCTATTTTTCTTCCGAGACAGAAAAAAGTGTGCCCAGCTTTCCTTTCTCAACAATTACACTACAATAATGTTGAGTAAAAGAGCATTAAAGAGAACATTCCTGTTCTTACCTAACAGTAGAACCGATGTGGTTGATTTCTTTTATAACCCATCTGCCTCAAGGTTGAAGGTTGCACCTCAAGGTTCACGGAGTTGCTCTTTTATTCACCAGGATGGCAAAGAGTAGTTACGCAAATTATACAACCATCCCGTTATCTGAGACTAGTGCTAATCTGTGGCTAGATTTTTATACCATACTGTGTAAACCCTAGAGAATATTTTGCATGAAAAAAATTTAATTGTGTTTACTGCAGCTTCTGAAAATGCTCAAGCCATACTAAGATCCCAATTTTACCTCATTCTGATATTCTGAACAACTTCTGTTTACCTCTTACAACACATGCATTTGTCTTCATGGCCTATTAGTGGCTTATTTTTAAAATGTTTTCTGGGATTTGTTCTGTTTACTGCTTTTGAGTCGTGGATTCGGACAAATGCGGATGGTTAGGCAACATGATATGAAAACCACACCTTAAATGACCTCACTAGTTTAATTATACTTATTTGTCATGCAATAAAATTCAAACAGAATAAACAAGAAATATATATAAGTAGTAACTCGCTATTCAAGTACACTGTTTTAGCTTTTTTTGTGTAAACAATAAAGAAACAAAAATATTTCATGTTTTATCTATTAAATGTAACCCCACATAGACACACAATCACTCACTGCATTTGGGAACAATAATGTTTATGTAATCATGAGACAGTTATGATAAAACATGTTACATCTTTATTTTTAATTACTGTTCTGTCACTGGGCTGAAAAGTTAGAATTTGAGTTCAAGAATGAGCTAAACATTATCCATAAATATAGAGGCAGTATTGAAACTAAGCAAACCACCAACAATAAATTGCATTGGCCCTGAAGTTTATCGGTTTTTGCTGATGAAATAGGCTCTTCATGGGCATTTCCATGGTTTGTTTTTTTATTCAGGTTACAACATTCCCGTAATATTTAAAAAGAGGAGAGAGCCCTTAGACTACAGCTGAAATGTGTGTGTCTCTGTAGGCCTGGACAACAACATCCAGCGGCTATTGCCACACACAATTTAGAATCACTGGTTCATTAGAAGCAGTACAGTCAAACACACTGGTAAAACATATGATCCACTCTTACCCAAGCACACTCTTCTCTCTTTCATTCTCTCTCTCATCCATACATGCATACACCCTATATAGCAGTCCTGTTTAATGAGCGCTGCATGTTGCTCTGTAGATGTTCACAACAGCAGCTCATTGACAACCTTCTTTTGCTGCCACAGCCACAAAGTCACCATTTTCACATCTCCAGAAAGTCTCTATCCAGGTCCCTGTAGGCCTCGTCTATGTAAGTGGCTATGGCACAGAGGGAGCTCCGATCTGAACTCAGCAACACCGTCACGGTCTCCTTCCAGTATGTGAAAGGAATACAGGAACTCTAAAGGGATAGATACAGTAAGTAAGAAATGTGTACACAGTAACAGATTAGCCAAAAAAAAAAAAAATAAATCCCTCTATGCATGACTACTTTTCAGTCTTTAGTAAAAAGGCATGGGAAAAGAAATTATCAGTGGCATTAAGAGCTTAGTTTATCATGACGTCTCAGATGCATTATCATCTGTTCACAACAATTGACATTTGTATATTTATGACATTAGCATGTATAGAAAGTGGATCTGTGGAGAAAGTGGAGAAATAGGATCTGGCTTGGATCTCGACCGGAATACCCTGAGCTGGCAATAGCCACTTGTTCCTTTTTAGAAGCCAAAAAACATCAATTGGCCAACAAAATGTTTTTCTCCTCATGCCAGTATCAGAGTGTGGGAGTAGCAGTAGCTTAATCTTCATCAGTGTGAAATTATGGACTGCTTACATTCTCCAGACAGGTGCTGTCCTTGTCTTTGTTGAGGTAGTGATGTTGCCAGAAGCGCAGCAGGTGGTGGAAGTTGTTGAGCAAGCAGCCGGGGTATTTCTCAACATACTCCTTCTCCTTAAGAGCTCTTAAGTAGAACGGCAGCTTGCCCCGCCACCGTGCCAGCATCAGCACTACCAAACTCGTGTTCAGGCAGCTCACATTCTCCTACAATTGGAAAAACAAGACACAAGTGTTAATAAGATTGGTCACCACAGGAGCTGTAATGCACACTGGCAGAATTTTCTAGAACAGTACAAACCCTCGGTACCAGATTTTACTGAAAAGTAATCAAACAAAATAAAAATACAGTCTTGCCTGAGTTAGAGTCTGCACATTAATGATGTTGATCAGCCTAAAGAGGAAAGAGAGTCTATTCTCCACTTGAGCCATGTAGGACAACAGGCGGCACTCGGACAGCACCTCGATCACTGAGAGAGGAACACAGTATGTGTAAAGCTGCATCATGCAATGCAAATTCAATCAGCTCTACTCATTTTCTCATTATCACCTTTCATGTCCTCTGTCTGCCCTTCGAAGCGGTCCAGGGACAGAACAATGCAGCGTACCAGCATGTTGGAGTCCACGAGTGAGCTGTTGATCTGGTTCAGAAACGTCTCAAACTGAAATAAAAGTGCATGCAACAATTGTGTTGAGAGCATTTAACTGATTTTTTTTTTATTATTATTATCCTTCAGCAAAAAGTACCAATATTCCCTTAATAACAAAATATGTTGTGTCATAACTGGATTACAAGTTTTTCCGTAAGCTTGTCAGCAAAATCCAAAATATACTGATATAACTAGGAACCAACAATGTCACCTATAAACCCACCACAGGTAGTTAGATAAAATATATATAAAAAAATTGTTAAAAAATCTATGCATCTTTAGCCATGTTATCAGGCCTACAGTCATTTTACAGATATTTTCCTCAAATGCAGATATTTTCAATATCCCCCAAAGAGAAGCAGCTGAAAACAGAACAAACTGAATTCGTGTTGAAATTGGCTACTAACATTAAGCACTTTACTCTGGAGGCCACACTAACCTTTTCTTCTGTGTTCACATATTTGTTAAATCTTTTGAAGGCATCAATGTTGAACTTCATGAGTTCACCAAGCAGATCGAAATAGCTCTGAAGGACATCACGTGATTTACAGCCACTGTCAATGATGCAGAATAGGATGTGCTGCAAAGACACAGAGGGGGGTTTAAATATAGGCAACAACAGATTTCGTGACATACATGGATATGAATGTGCAAGTTTAAAGGACAACGTATATAGAATGTCAGGATCGCTCACCTCCAACAACCCCCTTTTCAGCAGAAACATCTGGTCTGCATATGATGTGGCTCCTCTTAGAAAACTCTCTACTGCTCTAGCCTGCCAGAACCTACAGAGTAGAATAGGAGTGACAGATTTTAATGCACAGATAATCTAAGAATCGGGTCATTTTATTGGTGAAACGTTAGATTCGATTTGATTGTTGCACTCACCGGAATGATGAATCGACTGGCTCTTTCTTCATGACTGAAATCAGTCGTGTGAGCAGGCCCTTCTTCCCATCACACGCTAGATTCCTGTAGTAAGTGTGTTCAGACAACAGGAGATTGTTGTTGCAAAGCAGACAAAAGGACAGAACAGGCAAACAATAAGAATTTATTTCCTCAGTACCTGTCTGTATTGACCAAAGCCTCCACTTCAGGAATATTAGCTTTCAGAGAGATGGCGCTGAGCTCATTCAGCTCCTGCCCATTCAGGAGAAGATACTTGTTCCTGAGACCAAATAAAAAAAACATGTTAATGCATTATTTTAAAATATAATTTAGATTTTAGAATTTTAGATCTATTTTATAACTGGTACCTTATACAAATACAAATCAAAATTCACGACACAAAGCATAGGACAGATAGTTGGAAAGGAAATGATGAACATTCAGAGAGTACTCACTCATGATGGTCACTGAAGCTCTGGAGCAGTCTAAGGAACTGGATCTTAAAGGAGATTTCCTGAATAGAGAAGAAAATGTGGCCTGTGTAAGCCTCCACGTATTTTACATTTTAGTGAATTCTAAGTAAATCCTAAGTGCGCTATGAACATGTTTTCACCTGGCCAATTGCATACATTACATTTACAGCATTTGGCAGACGCCTGTATCCAGAGCGATGTACATAAGTGCTTAAATCTCTATCATTGGATACATTAATGCTGGTTCACTAGGTTACATACGTAAGATACCATGAGTTTATAACATTGTGCAAGTTACAATGAAAAAGTGTCAAAGGTTTTTTTCTTTTCTTTCATACATCTCAGTAACAGGAAACGTAAATCAAGACCAGATAAGGTTTATCAAGACCAGAACATGCACCTTCATATACAGTAACACTACAGTAACCTCGCCTTACTTTCACAATTACAGTTTAAAATATTTAGAATTTCTCTCTTTTTCTGCAGCTTGTACTGCCTTATTTCCAGTATTGCGGTGTGACCCATCTTGCACTACAAGTCAGTAGTTTTAATTTCCTTTAGTACTGGGTTTTTACAGTGGTAATATTTTCTGTATTTTCTTTATGCTAACGATAATTAAATTGAATTTAATGAATATGTAGATCGGATCTTATTAATCAAATCTTTTGAGTAGGCATGAAATGCAATTTAACATTGTGTAGTTGGTCAAAATGCCGTACCCAAGAAATTCAATGCCGTTTTAACATGAAGTCTATTTTGACGAAGTTAATAACTGTTCAAAAAATGGAGACTTGAGTGCAATACGGTTTGTGGTAGCTGCAGCTGTAAAGCTAACACAGCACATAGTCCTAAACCATTGCATCAAAATGCTTCGTATCGACTGCAGTCCAGAGCCGTCTTCATGTTTTTTAAGTGACACCATCCACTGTAATCTCATATGCAAGCTAAATCAACCCCTCTTTCCAATAGATTACACATGGACCAAATCTCAAACGGTTTCATCAAAATACTTTATCAAGATCCGTTTACAGGACACATGAAACAAAACAAGTGTCAATGTGGTTCTTTTTGTAATAAGTGCAAGCTCAAGGACACGAGTCTTACTGGACTGCAGTCACAATTCTGGTTCTGTCTGTGTAAGACGTGACTAGATGGATGTCTCCTCCAGATCAGCTTGTCAAACAAATTGTTCAGGCCAGGAATCAGCCGGAACTCTGCTAGCATCCTATGAACCTGTGTGAGAGAGCTACTGTTACTCCAGCTACAGCTGAAACATCACAAGGTTTCCACTAATATTTGAAGCTCGACTAAACATTTTACCTGATTTCTCTGTCGTCCCATGAGCAGTACGCACAGAACGTAGAGAACCTCCACTTTGTACATGATCTCATGCACGATCTTCATAGACTGAGGCAACGTGTGCCTAAGAGGACTTGATGAAAGCGAGCCTTCGTCAGATGACTCTGGAAAAGAGAGTAATGAGGTTAGAGTTAGAGATTTAAAGAGACATTTTCTCTCCACCTACTGATGACAGATTTATACTGTCACAGTCAACGTAGATGCACATTGCAGATAAATTAACTTTGTAATATGCATGTCTAGTACTGGTGTAATACTGGCATTGACACCTGAACCATGTACGCTCATTTCCAGCCCACAAAAGCTCAACTTGTCCAGTGGATAGTTCTGTTTCTAACCAATCGTTATATTTTCTTACAAACTAATTGGTCAGTTTCACCAAGCATAATGATGTGAATAATACTAAATGTCTGCAAATATCTTTATATATTTTTCAACAAAATGATTCGAGTTCTGGTTCCATACCCAGTTCTCATTGTTGGATCACAAGTTTCCACTGACTTGAGAAATGAATGGTGGCAATAGGATTTGTATCTAGCGTTGTTAACATGACTATGCAACCAGACAGAGCATAGCAACTGAAACTCAGCGTTTGTTTTCAGTGAACGCTGTTCTGAATTCATGTTGCTGCTTAACTGAGCGGCTGGTTGGTGTCCAAGTACAAAGTCCAAAATATTGTAGTGTACGATTTTATGGCTTTTTCCAGTCCTGCTTTTGGCAAGTTCCTTTTTATAATCCCTACTTGTTTATGCGCACACACACACACACACACACACACACACACACACACACACACACACACACACACACACACACACACACACACACACACACCCTTTCCCCCCCAGATGTAGAAGTTACTGAAGGTGTTCGTTTGGTATCTAGCAATCAACACTGTCTTGTTTAGAACACTTTTCCTGGTGATGCTACATTTCCCAGCCCCTGCACCACACCCAAATTTGTAGATGGAAAAGCTGCATTAATCCTTCTCTCACCTGTGCTGCTCTGCTCAGCCTCCTCGATGGCCATCTGCATGAGAGCATCCAACACCAGAGCGTTGTCCAGCCAGCTGTGCCAGTCCTCCAGCTCCTGCAGTAGTGCAGCCGTGCCTGAAGCTTCTGACACTTTCCGTGTAGCCAGCTTACAGAGTCGCTCGATGAAGCCCGGGATATTTAGTAGTGCAACTGCAGGGACAGCAGACAGCCAAGAAACTCTAGTTTTATTCATTTTTAGAATCTCATGGATCTTTACATTTGATGTGGTCCTGTGTGTTTATTGTGTTGTATGTGGATCCGTAGTCCTGCAGGGCCAATATTTCATCCTACTTTATGTGAGGAAAGCATTTTAACATGTATTCCTGAAGCTTCATAATTCATTCAAACGCATGACTGTTTCAAAAGTGTTTACTGATACACAATGTAAATAAGATAATTTTAAAAAATATGCTTTTTTTTTTTTAGTTTAGCATGTGGCCCTGACCTTGGTTGCTCTCTGCACGTGAGGGAGATGCGGTTATCTTCTGCTGAGCATTGCGGGCCAAAAGGGTGTGTTTATCATCCATGCCTGCATCTGGCTCCGAAATGGTGACAGACAGGATACGGCAGAAGTTAGCCAGCTGCTGTTGGTTGAAGCTCTGCACCAGACCGGCCAAGTTGGGAATATCCTCCAGTCGGATCACCTCCTAAGAAAATAAAGATTTAGAGTTCTTATGTGTTACATTTTGGTAAGTTCCTTAACTTAAACAAGTATGTTAATTTACCTTCCTGACTCCCATTATATCTTCTATAAGTGTGGCAGTCTGCAGGAAAGTCTTTTTATTTGACATTAGAGTGAAAAGAAACATGACAAAGTCGTCCCTTGCAGCAAGACTTTTGGTAACACCCTCTGTCTGCAAGAGATGAAAAAGAAATGTCTGCATTCCCAAGTGTGATCAGAAATGTTAGATTACCTTCATATCCAAATGAAAGAATAGCAAAAATACCTACACATATACAGCAATTGTAAAGAACACTTAAACAGTCCTTAATGAGATCATCACCCACTGCAAACACAGAAAAAAAAGAGTCAAGGCTGCACAAGTTTCTTCATTTTATTCTAAACATTCAATAAAACAATTCTGTTCAGCAAATTAATTGTTTTATAAACACTAAATATAGTTTCTGGGCTATACACATGAAGTAGTTACAGAAACTGTGTTTAGGCCAGCATTTTTTTTTTAAATATTTCCCAGTGGGGTTTTCTATCACTTACTACAATGATATATGAACATGACAGTCAGCATGCTTTACCAAGTTTACCAGAACAATGTCTTTGTGCATGTGTTGCTACATTTAAATTCACCCTTTGTACTACAAGGGGAAAAACCCTGATGTAAGGTATTATTATTATTATTATTATTATTATTATTATTATTATTATTATTAACTATCTAAAAGGAAATGTACATTGTTTTCATTGTGTTAGTTTGCTACTATGACAAACTCTGGCTGCATTTTTTCTGGTATCTTAACTTATTAGCAAATGTTAAGATGTTAAATAGATGTAATATTGCTGCCAACTAAATGAAGATTATGACATTTTACATGTAATACAGTGACCCAATGCGCTCTAATGGTAATGAATATTTCTGTATGCTACAAGCTTTACAGCCCTCTCCTGCCCACAAGAGTGTATTTATTAAAAATATTTCATTTATAAGCCCAGTTTGACTTTTTTTTTTAAAACACCTTGGAAGCCAGTCTCAACGCATAAAACTACAACATGCAGATTTGCGTGAATGATGAATGATTTTGAATGATGTTAAATTACAGGTACTTACTAATGGGAACATTCCCCTGTATTGAGAGAGTGGGCCTCATCAAAATCTCTACAAACAACTGAAATAAATTGAATTGAAAATAGATTAGCATTGTCACACACCATGAAGAGATGAGATGATGTGACAACGTGCAGAGACAATGCATACAACACAGGTCAAAATGTTCGTGTACAGCATCACTCACGTCGACTCCTCCGAAAAGGTCGAAGGTGTAGGTGTTCGGTGACACAGACTCCTGCGGTGTCTTTCTGTCTTCTGTCACAAAGGACATCGCCTCCATGGACAGCAGTGACGACAGCTCCTACGTCACCACAAAACAGTATTGGCTTGCAAACAAACATTTAAAATACAAAAAACATACACAAATATTTATGCTGATCTGTTGTTTTTTTTTACAGGGATTTGTTATAAATACCTTAACCACATTGTGGCTCTTGGAAAGATCGCTGTTTATGTGGCTGCTGTTGTGAAGTTTCCTCAGCAGTAGTGGGATTCCCTGCCATCGAGCTTTCTTATCTCTCTCCTCAAGAAGACCCGCTGGGATCTAATGACACGATGATTAACACTCAATCATGCAACTGATGCACAAGTAAAGTCACTGCTACAAACTACAAAAGGAAATCACTTAGAAAATGCAGATGCACGAAATTTACGCTTCGTTAAAGGCCAGATGACCTCATTATTTTTACGGAGATGCATAAACAAGACATAAACGCTTACAAGGAAACTAGTAACTATTGGATACGACTAGTAACTATTAGTAACTAAGTTACTAACTCGTGCCACCCGGAACTAATCTTAAGGGCGTTAGCTTGCTATGTTAACTCTTTTTTTTTTTTAGACTTTAACGCTTTTAACAAGTTATGCAGTTATTAATAAGATAGCTAAAAGCGATTATTTACAAACCTCGGACCTGCTAGGTTTCGTATGCAATACGTGTTACTTATTGTTATTATAATCTACTAAGATTAAAATAGCCAAGCTGAGAAACACTGGAGATGTCAGGACTGTTAGCAAAACAGCTAAGCAGCTAGCTAAAGCTGGATTGCAACCAGACGACTGTGTTATAATCCCACACGCTACCGTTATCTAGCACACACACACACGATGCTTTGTTATGTGTTTAAACTCCAACTAAAAGTCAATATTGTGAGGTAAATGTAAATAGGTTTGTTAAGGCGTTTTAAATAGCTGTTAGCTAAGCAGTAACTTCGGGTTCGGGGCTCCTGCGGCCTGCTAGTCCGAAATCTGCGGAACAGGCGCTTGATTGCAACAACAACAGATATAAATCATGGTCTTCCTACCTGTGTGCCATGGTTCATCCCCAAGCCTGTTATCTGTCCATATTTGATCTTGTGCAATATGTTTTTGCTCCGATTTCTCCGTCTTGTTTGAGTTCGAGACGACTGCTGCCCGTTAGCCGCCATTGTTTTTCCTTTGACGTCGCGATGTTTTCTTTTTCTCCAATAACGTCTTTGCCGGATGACACAAACAGATACATTACTGACCCCTACCGACCAGGAGCGTGAATGAACCGCGCCCTTATTCCAAATAGCGTATGAAGACATTAATCCTGGCTCTTTTCATCATTTCATCATAAAGTGCTCCTTCCTCTTCCAAAACAAATGTGAAAACGCCAAATTACTAGACCTTTGCACTAACTAATCCACAGGCGTCGAAAAACATTTAAGTAAATTTACTTTGGTACTTTTGTTCTTGCACTCCCACAGACATGGACATTTACAGATCATCTGTTTGGGACCATATCAACACGTGCATCGACAATGTCACCACCGTCAAACACGTGAAATGCAAGAGATGTTGCTTTTAATCTGGCAACGCAGCGGACTACAACAGAGCCAGGGCCAACCTGAAAAGAGGCTTCCGGAGCCAAACATACCTACAAAATCCACATAGAAGAGCACTTCCACAACTCTGACCCCAGATGCATGTGGAACAGCATCCAGACCATCACAGACTACAAACTGACACCTCAATCTCAACCAACCAGCAGTGCCTTCCTACCAGACAATCCCAATCACTTGGTTTCGATCAAGGTATAGGATATTTAACCTCAACCGCTGACTCTTCTCCTGCTCACAGTTCACTTTCCTTCTCAACAACAGACGTCTATTCAGCGTTTAGCAGAATGGATGCACTCTAGGCAGTTGGTCTGGACATGTTCTTAGAGCATGCGCTGAACAACTTGCACAGGTTTTCACTGATATTTTCAACCTGTCACTGTCCCAAGCCACAGCTCCTACATGCCTGAAGACTACAACCATCATACCAGTGCCTAAGCACTCAGCTGCCGAATGCCTGAATGACTTTTGCCCAGTCACTCACCCCTATTGTTATGAAGTGCTTTGAGAAATTGGTTCTGAATCACCTCACTATCACCTACACTGAACCCACACCAGTTTGCCTATCGCCCGAACAGGTTGACAGAGGATGCAGTTTCCATGGCTCTTCATTCAGCCCTCACCCACCTGGATAAAAACACCTACATCAGAATGCTGTTCATTAACTTTAGCTCTGCGTTCAGTACAGTCCTTCCCACTGTACTGATCACTAAGCTCAGTGACTTGGGTATGTGCACCTTCACTTGCAAATAGATTCTAGACTTTCTCACCAACAGACCTCAACCCTCATTCTAACACTGGCATCCCACAGGGCTGTGTTCTGAGCCCACTACTTCCCAGTTCACCACGGCTGTGCTCCTCTGCATATCTCTAACATCTTCATCAAATATGTAGATGACACACTGTGGTTGGCCAGATCAGAAACAACGAAGAATCGGCCTACAGGGAAGAGATCCGAAGTCTGACAGCGTGGTGTGCCATCAACAACCTGACCCTCAACACCACAAAGACTAAGCATACATTGCTGTACATTGTAGGGGCACGGCTTTTAGATACTTAGCGGTAATAGCGCTGAATGAATAAAACCAGGATCTGCAAGCTCCGTCACAGAATAATAAATTAATACAAAATGATAATTTTTATACAAATTAATTCGGGTAAGAAAATTATTTTATTAATTAATATAATTAATAAAATTTTATTTAAATGAATAACATTAATTTAAATTAATACAATTCATTTGACTATTAAATAACACTAATCAAATTAATTTATTTTATTAATTTTTATTATTTTATTAATTTAAATAAAACAATATTTTAAATAAATATGTATATATTTAAATTGATTTAAAAAGAATTACAATTAATTTAATAGTTAACACAAAACATTTGACAGTATTTATGAGAGTAAAGGTGTAACTGTTTAATAATCCAATACATATTACAAGGGGTACATGCAGAGATCATAAGAAAATTTAGTCATTATCACATCAAAACAAGACAGAATAAATATAATAATGCAGGGCCTCTTAGGATGTCCATACTAGAAAGCAGATTGAGGTGATATTCTTTCTGGACCCTTAGGTTAGAGTAATAAAATAGAGTAAAATTGTATATTTTATTTTTGATTATTTCATTTTCAATTCTTAAAAGCATGTTCAGTTTTAGTAATAAGTTACTTTCTACATGAAAACATGAAATTAAATACTAGAGTGCATTGTTTTTCTTTCATCACATGTATGTATTCTTGGCTGAATACTTCCAATTTTATATATTTTTTTTAGCTTTTTACAAGTTTTTAAAGATTTTGACACCTCTATTATCTATATATCTTGCACTCTATATTTTCACTTAATTATATTTCCTCCGTTCTCATCCACCCCTTTTTATGCAACAACTCCTTTTATTGTTTGTGCTTTACAACCACTGAAGATTCCTATAGATCCATTCTTATATTTTACTTCATAGTATTCTACACTATACACTCACCGTCCACTTTAATAGGAACACCTGTACATTCCTGAAGTGATCTAATCAGCCAATCATATGGCAGCAGTGCAATGCATCAAATCATCCAGATACAGATCAATAGTTTCATTTAATATTCACATCACCCTCTGAATGAGTAAAATATGATCTCTGTGACTTTAAATGTGGTCATGATAAATCATGATAGCCTCAGATTCTTGGCTTCGGCTGATGTAAGGGGAACATGATGTGGTCTCCTGTTGTTGTAACCCAGTTACCGTGAAGTTCAATGTTTTCCCTTCCCACACTTGTATATAGTGATTGAGAGTGATTGTATCAGTTTCTATTTCCTTCCTGGCAGCTCAAGCAAATCTTTCCCTCTCACCTCTCTTATCAATAAACATTTCCATCCACAGACCTGTTGCTCACTGAGACTGTTGTGGAGGAAATTCCCAGGAGATCAGCAGTTTTTGAAATTCTCAAACCAGTCTGAGAATCTGATACCAACATACATCTCATGATCAAAGGCACAGCAGTCACACATTTTCTTTATTCTTTTATTTAATTTCTATTCTTATATGTGAAAAAGTATGTGTGAGTGTGTGTGTGTGTGTGTGTGTGTGTGTGTGTGTGTGTGTGTGTGTGTGTGTGTGTGTGTGTGTGTGTGTGTGTGTACAAATGTGTTCCTCATAAAGTGTAACTATTAAATTAATCAGTTTGGAACATGTTTGTTTGCACTATATCTAATTAATGGCTAGGATAATCCTGAATACAGAATATTTGTGAATATTTAGTCAAAACATGACTTTTCTTTTTTTCTGCCTCTGAAAAGTGACTCTTCATAAGTACAAGCTGGCTCATAATGTTCACCTAAAATAGATGTTTCTGATTCTTTAATCTTTTATCAGATACACCTACCAATTGTTTACCACTTTGAAAGTAAAAGATTACTGACTGCATCCTGTCTGTCGCTATGCACAATTTGGCATCCTCTCTACTCCACCCTTCAGTTGTCTAGGAACTCTCTAGGACCTGAAATGTTTTGGGTGGTGGACCATTTCACATTCACAACAGTGACACTGATATGGTGGTCTTGTGAGTGCTGCTTGTTAGCATGTATCAGGCAGAGCAGCAATGCTAAACAGCAAAAAAAAAAAAGAGGTTTATTGGCAGATATTGTAGGGTTTACATATACAGGAATTTGTCTTGGTGTGTTTTTGCATTGTAATAATAAAGAAGCAGATAAATATTAGAAACAAAGGTTATAAAAATAAGCATAAATTAGAGGGAAATAAAAATAGCAACACTAATTGTACACTAATGCAGGATGCACAAATAAAAATGTTCCATTAAAAAATTTCCACACATTACAACTAAACAAAATTAACTGTACATTAGTGCAGGATGTACAAATTTGGATCAGTGCAAATTCTCACAATTTGAGGTACGAAGGTGGATTATAACATTCAGAGCACTGAGAGTTTATGTAATGCATATGAACAGTGGGTGGGGCTGTTTGTTAAAGGTAGGGTCTCGATTTTTGAAAGCCAATGTCGACATTTGAAATCACCAAAACAAACACGCCCCTAACCCAAATGGGTCCCACCCCTGTATTTATAGCTCCGCCCACACATACGTAACCCAGGCAACTAATGGAAAGTAATGTGTCTTTATCATAGCTGAAGGGAAGAACAATACGATTGCAGATAAACAAACAAGCAAAAATGACACACAAGCATAATCATGCAAAGGACGGCATATATTAGTTCTGTGAAATAAAGCAAAACCAACGTTACTCACCTATCGAGAAGGAAAAAAGCAACCTCGGTGTATTAAGTAAAGTTGGCCACATATTCACAGATTGGAGTTTCCCGAGTCAATAACTCCTGAGCTAAACGCTGTTACTACACAAAACGTGGTTGTAGCTGCCTCTCTACATTACAAAGATAGAAAAGAGGTGTTATTTGTGTAGTAACAGCATTTAGCTAAGGAGTTATTGACTCGGGAAACACAAATCTGTGAATATGTGTCCAACTTATTGCTCCTTCAGTTCTCTCCAGTGCTGGAAAGCTGATCCTATATTAACACAGGTCCTACTTCTTGCCTTATCGTAAGCCTTTCTTCGCTTTCTTTCTTTGTTTTTATCCTCCATGTTAAAACCACTTTCTGCTAATGTCTCACACTGAACACTCTCTCCGAACAAGACCCGCCCCTTTCTCCTCATTGGCTACACGTTTGTTTTGTTTTTTGCTTATTTTCTGGCCCGACTCAGTTTTCTGAAGCATTTCTCAAAAACCGGAGACCCCTACCTTTAATGGCCAAGGTGGCAAAAAACAGAACCGAGCGGAGTGCCTCAAAGATCTTGTGTCCAAGATGAGAGGGGTCAGCTAAAATCTTAACTGCCCGCTTTAGGGTCCTGGAAGTGTACAGATCCTGAAAATGTGGTAGATTGCAGCTGAGCACCTTCTCAGCAGAGTGAATGACACTCTGCATTCTGCTTTTTTCTTTGGCAGTGGCACCAGCATAAAAAATGGTGAAGGAGGAGGTGAGTATAGACTCAATAATGGAGATGTAGAAGTGCAGCATCATTGTCTTTGGTAGGTTGAACTTCTTTACCTGCTGCATAAAGTACATCCTCTGCTGAGCTTTTTTTTAACTAGAGAGTTTATGTTCGACTCCCATTTGAAGTCCTGGGTGCTTAGGGTTCCAAGGTAGCTCCCAGGTAGCTCACACAGAATGACAGGGGAAGGAGGCCTGGGTTCTTCTTAAAATCTACCACCATCTCCACTGTTTTCTTAGCGTTGAGCTAAGGTTGTTCCTGCTACACCAGGTCACTAGGTGGTTAATCATCCTCCTTGTAAGCAGACTCATCCCCCTCAGCAGTGTTGTAATGTAACGGAGTACAAATACTTCGTTACTGTACTTAAGTAGATATTACACGTATATATCTACTTTACTTCGCTATTTAAATGTATGTCAACTTCCACTTTTATTCCACTACATTTCCTAGATAAAATGTATACTTTTATTCCATTATATTTCCACTAAGCATCTTCGTTTCTTGTTACTACAAAATAAAATCAGAAGAAATGTGTGCGACTGCAATAAGGGAGGTTTGGCGAATCACTGCTCCTAGATTGCATCATGCACGTCCGCGCGCGCTACGGAGAAGCACAGGCACGTGCAGCGTGCACGCGCAGTCAGAGCTGGAGGCGTTTATTCGGCTGAAAGCCACAAATACGGCAATCAAAAGCAGTGAAATTTCACTATTCTTATTACCAGAGTTGATAGCACAAACAAAATATTAATGCAAACAATCCATTCAATACTAAATAAAAATAACATTTATTGATTTGGTCTTTGACTTGTAAATATTTGTTTATTAGTGACTGCATTCATTGGACACACTTTTTGTAGAGAATGCACACATACATGAACTGATTTGATTCAAGACTGGCATCATTACATCATGCATAAAATTTTGATGTCCACTTTTGCCATTTAATAATACCATAACTTTTGGCTTACTATGTAGTCATATAATATAAAACTCGTCTTGTTTTAAATTCTCACTGAGGGCTAAAACCCCTAAAGATGAAACCCTAGAACCGCCCCTGGTCTTATGCCTACCGAAAATCACTGAAATTTTACTTTTTACTTTTACTTCAAATACGTAAGTACATTAAATATCAGAAAATTACTTTTGATATGTAAGTACAGAATATATCAGATACTTTAAGACTTTTACTTGAGTAATACTCTAAAAGGTGACTTTCACTTCTACCAAAGTCTTTTTCTAGTAAGATACTTGCACTTTTACTCAAGTATTGCTTTCTAGTACTTTATACAACACTGCCCCTCAGAGATGAGCCCAATGAGGGTGGTGTCATCTGCAAACTTCAAAAGTTTGACAGACTGCAGATTGGAGGTGCAGCTGTTGGTATAATGGGAGAAAAACAGACAAGAAAGAACACAACCTTGGGGAGAGCCAGTATTTATAGCCATTTTATATGCTCAAAGTACTTCATTACCATAGATGTCAGAGCAATAGGTCTGTACTTATTAGGTCCCATGGGTCCTAGGTTTTTTGGGGACAGAGTTGATGGTGGACATCTTGAAGCCGGCTGGCACATGGCATATGTGTTAAAGGTGTCTGGGAACACTGGAGACAACTAATCAGCACAGTGCTTTAAGATTGATGGCAAGATTCTGGTCCAGTGGTTTTGCGTGTTTTATGTCTCTTAAATATTTTGTTAACGTCTCTCTCTGTGGTGAAGAAAGCCATGCTTAGGCTTGGGGGGTTGGGGGGCTGCCATTGAGGTATACGTATGTGAGGAGGCCTTAACTCCTGCTAGGGTGGGGGTGGTTAGGCTCATGGGCAGCAGTTGGTGTTGAAAGCTGGTGTTGCTGGGGTAGTGATGACAAGACTGTCACATTGACTTTTAAAGTGGCAGTAGAACTCATTCAAGCTGTTGGCTAGACACAAGTAGTTAGCAGAGAGGGGGCGTTGGGTTTACCGTAAGTAATTTGTCTGAGCCCTTTCCTGGCAGAGTCATTGGCTGAAAACTGCTCTAATAGTTTTTCAGAGTACAGCTGTTTAGATTCTCTCCCAGCCTTGCAAAACCTGTACTTCAGCTCTTTAAACCTAGTTCTGTATGCAGAGTCTGTCTGTAAACCAGGGTTTGTCCTCATTGCAACTCACTCTGGTGCATGATGGTACACAGCTATCCACACAAGAACTTATATATGATGTTACTGTATCTGTGTACTCATTTAGAATGTTGGTGGTAGACTTGAATACATCCCAGTCAATACAGTCAAAGCATGTGAAAGTTTTATTAAAGTCACCAAGGATAATAACAAATGTGTCCGGGTATCTGATCTGCGACCACGCGATGGAATGTAAACACTGACCAGTATGAATGAAGCGAACTCACGTGGTAAGTAGAAAGGCTTGCAGTTTATCAAAAATTACACACGATCAGAAGAACAGTATTGCTGAATCATCGTCACATCTTTGCACCAGTCAACAACAACAACAAATTTTCAGATTCAGATCTGGTGCAATTTAGAACAAATAAAAACAGTTATTCCTGTAATTTTCCTAATAAAGGTGTTTCCTCTTCCCTGCTCAATTTGACCATGATGACGCCCTTCAGCTCAGCAGAGGAACCCTGGTGGGCCAAAACGACGTGTGGATGCTCTCGTGTCTCTTCGTTTAGCTGGGTGGGCCTGCTTAAAAGCCTGGACTATTTTTGTAGACGTGAGGGAGTGCAGGGAAGTAAAGGGAGTGTTGTTCCTGTCAAATAGGAAACGGCAAACAACCAAGTTCAGAGCAAATATAAAGTGCAGACTGAAAGAAGGACAGTAGTGGAAAAGAAAACGTGGACTCAGTGGACATCCCCCTCCAAGTAGGTGAGCGGTCTTGTTGATTGTAATCATTGCAGGTGAGCCAGCACTTCTTTTCATAATTGGTATATTATATTAAATTGTTTAGGTTTAAGTTATTTAAATCAAGCTCTACAATTAGACTGTAAGTCTTATGAACAGTTTTATATTATTTATTAAATACTAAATAAATTTAAATTTATATTATTTAATAAAACTTTATTACATATTTTATATTTTTTTATAATCAGTAAACTTTTAAAAATGTAAAAAGTAATACTTTTAAGAGAAACACTTTTTCAAAGTGTTGGAACAGAAGTTGATTTACTTAAACTTGAAAAAAGAGCCAGCAACAACAAAAAAAAAAAGCCTCCATGTTACCACATTATCTACTGTGAAGTAGAACATGACTGTGATTAACTGTTTTCTCTGCCTCTAATTAAAATGCGAATCAACACAATCTAGACGGTCCAGAGACTGGGAAACACTTAGAAGTGCCTTACAGTTTACTCTTCCATACAAATGTATTTATTACTTGCCCTGGTTTTGAGAACAGAAGAATTCAGTATTTTATTAGTAGTAAGCAGATGTTGTGAGAATGGTTTGAAAAGATTTAAAGAACTATATCCTATGTTCCAGGAGCAGGTTTTTTTGTTAAATAGGATATTACATTTATTTACAGACTGAGGGACCATGGCCATCCTGCTTATTTTTATCACCCTGCTACATCTCTTCACAATGGCAATTCTGTTTATTGCCACCATGGACAAGGTTAAAAATCATAAAGCTTCTATTCACAGATATATGTTTATTTAAAAAATTGCCTGTAGATATAATCCAGTTTTGTTTGTCTCATATGTACACCAGAAATGATTATAGAGATTACTCAGATATTATGATTCTCAGTCCCTGGTTACAGTTTTGTATGTTTCTCCTGCTTGACTCAGTCATGGTGGGTGTGGAACAGCACAGAGAAGTCAGACATCTGGTACAACTGCAGGCTAGACAATGAAACAGATACGTGGCTTTGTGCTTCATTAGAAGAGACAGGTATAAACTAATCTTTTTTATTCTTTAGCTATTCTACTGTCTGAAAGCACAGTTAGCGATGAACTTTATCTTTCAGAGTGGCTTCAAGCTGTCCAAGTCCTGATGGTCATATCTGCAGTCTTCTGCTCCATCTCATTTCTCATTTTCCTTGCTCAGCTTTTTATCATGTCAAAAGGAGGCCTCTTCTACCTTACAGGAGTCTGTCAAGCATTTGCAGGTAAAATTGGTGACATTTAGAAGTTGTATTGCTTATAGCTGAGCGTGAATTGTAGAAATATAGTTATCTATCTAGTACATGTAAATGGGTATTCAATTTGTTTTAAATCATTTCTAAACTATGTTTATTTTCGGTTTTGTATGAAAAAAAAATCCAAATTTTCATTGTGGTTACAAATGTTTGGACCCTACTAATAGGAACCGAGAACATTTTTACCAAATAAGTGCAAGCTACATAATTAAAGCCAATGTGGTCTCCTTAATGAAATCTCGTCTGTGTAATCATTTCTTTCTCTTGCAGGTCTCACAACCTTGACTGCAATACTCATCTACACATTACACAACAAAGAATTCCTTCAGAACCACAGAAAGTTGAGCTCTGGACACTTTGGTTACTGCTTTATTTTGGCATGGTTGTGTGTGCCTTTGCTAATGTGGAGTGGAATCATGTACATTTATTTGCGCAAAAGGGAGTAGTGTCATTTTTCACTCCTGTTCAAGTTAAATATAAAACAGCCACAGGAAAACCTATATTTATATTGTATCAATTTTATATTTTAACAAAATCAAACTTAATATTTGTTCTTCATTCGTAAGATAATGTATTGTACCGCAATATCTTGCAGTATTTTTATGAATAAACCCTGATCAAAACCTCTTTGAGGCAGAAATTATTTCATTTATTTCTATTATTTCATTGTGCATGTATATAGCTTAGAAATAACTGAGTATAGTGGATTATAATTTTTACTACTTTTCTTTGTGACCTGAGAAATAATGATGATAAATAAACTGTCAGTTAAATGCACTCTCAGTAATTATCTCTCCATTGTTGACCCTGCTGTTATCTCAACGCTGGACTGATGCAATACACTACTCCGAGGCCTTGAAACCAGCCATATCAAACCCCTTTAGCTGATTCAATGTGCAGCAACATACCATTTTATCAGCCCCAGTAGACCATCAGCATCATGAGGTCCCTTTCCAGAACCTTCAAACACACTGGTGGAATCAAATGAACTTCCAACCTCAAACTGGACAGCAAAATGTTTAGGAAACTGCTATAGGAAACTTCCACCTCTTCTGTAAGTACTCGCACAGCCAACAAAACTAACCCCTAACTTGTTCTCACTCCAAAAATTAATATATAAAAAATTTAAAAATCTGCACTTACACCTCCACTCTGTGTACTTTCCTATAGAAATCTATAGAGCTCAATTAAAAATCTTGTATTGTATGAATGTGTGCATTCTTGTCTTCTAGTTCAAACTCAATCTATCAATACTAATTGTAGAGTACTACAGTATAAATGGATGCTTAAGAAATGCCTTAGTTAATCTGTATCTTTTTTCTTTCTATCTTTTCTGTACTGAGATCTGTGAAATAACTGGAAAAAAAATTTCTTTGGAACCAAAATGACATATACTAGATATCCTTTATGTCCTGTAAATCTAGCAAACAGAAGCTTATAGATTTATATTTAATACAAGTAAAATGCTTTTTTTGTCATTGCATGTAGAAGTATTCAAAGGCCCACTCTTTCACAATGGTTTAAAGAGATGTCTGATAACCTTGTTCGTAACTAGAAACACAGCAAAGATTTTATTAGGGCCCGAGCACCGATGGTGCGAAGCCCTATTGTTTTTGCTCGGGTTTATTATTAGGGCCCCGAGCACCGATGGTGCGAAGCCCGATTGTTTTTGCTCGGGTTTATTATTATTATTATGATTAAATTTTTTTTTTTTTTTTTTTTTTTTTGCACACATTGGCCAATTGGGGTCCCTTAACATGCTCGAAATTTGGCACACACGTCAGAGTTGTATGACGCTAGGCTCGGGCAAAGGCTGGAATACGGGCGTGGTAGGGGGGCTCTGTAGCGCCCCCTGTAATGAAAAAACAAACATTTGTGCACAGATCGGGCAATTATGTACGCACATGTACGAGAGTTGGTACGCGTATAGATCTCATCGACCCGAACAACTTTCGTGCTCTAAACTATGAGCAACAGGAAGTCGGACATTTTGGATTATTTCATAATTTCATGCGGTGAACTTTTAAGTAGTCCTCCTAGGGAACTCATGCGATTGACATCAAACGTGGTGAACATGATGCCGAGACATTGCACTTGATAAATTCCGAAGGGGTTATTGATATCACGAACGGTGCTACCATGGCGAGGCGAGAAATTTATGGCAAATTCAGAGAAACAGGAAATGTCTAATATCTAAGCCAAAAAATGTCTTATTGTGATGACACGGGGTGTGTATGTTCGGCCAAGGATTCCGATCGCATCGATGTGCTTATTGTGAATCCCGGGTATAGCGCCACCAACAGGCCCCAAGAAGTGTGTCAGTCACAAAAGTGGATTTTTTACAGTTGCATGCAATAAACTTTTAAATACTCCTCCTAGGGAATTCATGCGATTGACATCAAACGTGGTGAACATTATGCCGAGATGTTGCACTTGCTAAATTCCGAAGGGATTTTTGATATCTCGAACGGTGCTGCCATGGCGAGGCGACTAAGTTATGGCGAATTCAGAGAAAAAGAAAGTGTCTAATATCTAAAGCAAAAAATGTCTTATTGTGATGACACGTGGTGTGTATGTTCGGCCAAGGATTCCGATCGCATCGATGTGCTTATTGTGAGTCCCGGGTATAGCGCCACCAACAGGCCCCAAGAAGTGTGTCAGTCACAAAGGTGGATTTTTTCACAGTTGCATGCAATGAACTTTTAAATACTCCTCCTAGAGGATTCATGCGATTGAATCTAATGCGAAATTGCAAACGGATTTTTGATATCTCAAACACCGTTGCCATGGCATCGTGTCAAAGTTTACTTTTATTTCAGGCATATTTAAGGCTTTTGGCGTGCTTAGATTAAGTTGCAATTTGACACATACATCACATTTGTCGGCTGTTAAGTGTGGACAAAAAGGTCAGACAAAGGTGTGTCTCTTAAGTGGCTCACTAGCGCCCCCGTTTGTCTAAAATGTGGGGTTTCATTTACCTACAGTCCCCAAATGGGTCAGTAATAACATAAAATAGTCCACTGATATTTACCCACTTGATGCACTTGCCCACCGTGCATTGTTTTCTGGGAGGCACCGTATAGCGATAAAACAATGTGCGAGGGTCCGCCATCGCTGCTTGCAGCTATATTTATTATTATTATTTTTAGAGAGATATGTTTCTTATATAATTAGTTAACCAATAGATGAAGTGGAATAAGACTATTTGTGTTGTCCTTTAAGGACTTTAATGTTCAAATATCTGCTTTAAATATTTTTGTTAAATAATCTTAGGTAAAATGTAAACTTTCTTTTATGTACCTTATTCGTAATATATATATATATATATATATATATATATATATATATATATATATATATATATATATGTATGTATGTGTGTGTGTGTTTGTGTGTTTGTTTATGTGATATGTCACTTCCTGTTAGCGCTCAGTTCTCCACGAAAACAATGAGACAGTCATGGTGTGCTGTGCTCTCTATAGTAATCCATTGCATCCACTAAAAAGCATCATAGAGGCAATGCCGTAAGTTAATTAATATGACATTGGACATGTTAAAGATCATATATTAGGGATTATTTGTTGAAAAAGTCGATGTTTTATAAGCTTATGTGAATGGTTGTTTACCATCGTGTTCTAGCTTTAGCGATGCTAATAGTTTGTGTTAATAATTTATAACGCAATGATAGTCAACACACTGCTGTATTGTTTTATTACAGTTTTCACCACAATGTTAACGAGAGACTGACAGTAAATGATCAGTCTTACTACGACTCTATCTTCATTGGCTACGGTTTAACTTGGTGTTTAGTCAGAGTTTCAACACAGTACAGTGAAAAGGCAACATTTGATGTTAAAGTGGTTAAGATGGCTAAAAGCAGCAAGTTGTCTGTCTGCAGCGCAAGAAGTGGCAAGTCATCTTCGTCATCAGTGAGCGCAGCCCATGCACTGGGCAGAACTGAAGCCGCCAAAGTGACAGCATCACATGCTAGCTAGGAGGCTAAACCCAAATTGGAAAAGGCCACAAGAGAAGCTTTAAATCACCTGGAAACAGTAAGATTAGACACAAGATTAGAAGTGGTAACACTACAACGAGAAGCTGATGCAGCCGATGTGGAGGCTCAAGTGCTGGAGGATGTTGAATTAGCAATGCATGCAGTAGGGTTTTTTTTTTATTATTATTTATACACACCTGGTCACCTCATGTTTTCTCTGATCTGATACAGTAGCTATCTGATTTGTTAAAACATTAGGCCACATAAATGCGTCTTAACGAATCGGATATCAGTCCGATCTTTCTACTCCCGCACAAAATGCAAATATATTTTACCTCATATCCGTGGTAATTGAAATGGAACACGCTTTGGTGTATGCGGTTTTCAGAATGCAATCAAAAAGAAGACTGTTTTACAAAGCTTTTGTTGGACGCTTTCATCGCTCCAAAGAGCAATAAGTGCCTGCATTTCGCGAGTGCTCCAACCCTCATTCATTTACACCTGTCCAGTTTCATCTGAAATGTGTCCCAGACCACCTCCTGAAGTGGTTTGAACAATCGGATTTATATCCGTCTCGAAAACGTTTCGGATAGCTATCCGATCACAGAAAACGCATGAAGTGACCAGGTGTAAAAGGCCCTGTCGAAAGAGGAGGATCTGAAGCAGAGAAAGTTCAAATTGAACTTACCAGTGAAGGTCAATTCTCAAAACAACCTTCAGGATCATTCTCCCCCTCCACTCCTATTACCTTTGCCAGTCACTCCTCCATTTCATGTAGGGATGCACCGATACCACTTTGTCTCTTCCGATCCGATACCAGAGTTTGTCAGTAGCAGCCGATACCAATCCGATATGCGTTCTTTTCTACATTTAAAACTAAAGAATGTATACAACTCGCTTATTTATTTATTTATTTATTATTTATATAATATTTATTTACTTAGTTATTAAGATTAAGAAATACAAAAATGCCCATTACTGGTTGAAAAATTAAAACACAAGAAACCTTAAAGTATTAATGCAGAATCAAACAATACTTTTAACAGTTAGTGGTATAACAATCTAAACCATATATACTGCAATTATTAAATTATTTTATGAAGAAAAGGCGATATTTTAAGTGAATCTTAAATTAGAACTCTTGAAACAATGCAAATTGTATTAAACAGTAAATCTGTTGGAAGGTGTGATTAAGTCTTAAGTTGGGAGGACCATTCCCATCAGGAATGCACCTGCTAAGCCTTACATTGCTCAATACATTCCTCCAGCTAGCATGCCACATCAGGCAGAGCCTTTGGCACAGTTTTTAGCCAGACGAGACCTCGTTAGTTCAGGACTTTACCTATTCAACGATAAGCCTGAAAATTGGTCATGGTATTCCTCGTTCACCAGTGCAGCTCATGAAGTTCACCTCATCTCACCACAACCCAGGAACTGGACCTCATGACTAAATGGCTGGGAAAAGAATCTGAAGCGTATAAGTGAGTATTTCTGTAACTTTGCATGCTGTGAAGCAAAGAAACTAAATGACCCTAGCTTTATGCAGTGCTACAACAACTGCAAAACCAGACCGATCCATTGTGAAGTTTCCAAAATAACAAAGCCATCACAGTTCACAAAACAGATGTGCGTGCAGCCAGTGATGACCCTAACAAAATCTGTCCATTACACGATAAACCACACCCCTTGAAAAAATGCAGAACATTCAGAAACAAACTCTTCGTTGACAGAAAGGCCTTTCTCAAAGAGCAAAGTATATGTTTCAAATAAAGAAAAGCTCTCTCCAGTGGTAGACAGAGATTTTAATCACAGAATTACCACACAACCACGCAGTGTCCAACTTCTACAAGTGGCTGCATAGAATACATCATAGCTGCCGTTTACGCAGCACAGAAAGGCCGACTCTGAAACAGCTACTTTATCTTGATAGCATATTTTAATCAGGCAACAAGACAGATAAGGTGCATTTGTCAATTTAAAATCTATTTTAGTGTTAACAACCATCAGCTTTTGTACTGAAGCAATTCATTTTGATATCCACTGAAGTGGGTGGTGGGTTGTAAGGCTAAAGGTATTATGAGTTGAGACTGGAGTATATGGTGAGACAGGCTTGCATTCAGAAAAGAGAAAAGGAGGTAAAGGAAAAACAGTAGAACCGCTTAAGAAATATTGAGGTAAAAACATCGAGGTGAAAACTCTTAGAAAGCTCTTTATTTTCAGTTTGGATATGTTTTTCTAGTTGGTTTAATTGGTTTGGTGGGAAACTTTATACAGTAATACCTTGTGATACGAGCGTTCCGACATGAGTATTCCGAGATACAAGCAAGCCTTTGAGCTAATTTTTGCTTTGAGATACGAGCATGCTTACAGACGCCGACGCTTGGAGCAGCCCACACCGCCTCACTTGTTCACGTGTTCATCAACTTCCGTACACATCTACCGCCAGTCTTCCGTATTGTTTGCGTTATCTACGTGATTTTTCTCTCTATTTTGTGCATTATTCGTCATAATAGTGACGAGTCCTAAGAAAGTGAGTGGCAAGGATGGTAGTGAGAAGAAACGCATGATGACCATTGTAGCAGACATATTTGAATATTTAATTTGTTTAAATAACCTTTGGCATATTTTGAGTTTTTGGAGCTATATTATGTTTTATTTTGATAAATGTGGGACTCTTGTTTTGAAAAGTGGTGGCATACATTGCAGTCACGGATCACAGTTGTGAAAAGCATTACTGCACTATGGTTCTCAGCCCTAAAGTTTTATATTTTTGTTAGCACCACCCCAAAAAGGCATAAGGTGTGTATGTTCATATATTTAAACTGTTGATTTTTAGTAAATGACATTATATTTGTCACGGTTATGGAAAGTGTTTATGAACATATAGACTAATACGCATTTTCCACCTGTTTGTTAGCTCTAACAGTGATCTGTTTGAGTTATCAAGGCTCATTAAAACTTCATTAAGACTATCAGTAAAGTTCTGGCCGTTATTAGGATGGGGTCCGCTACAACCATGGAAATAAAGCATGAAATTGTCGATAAATATGAGCATGGTGCCCATGTGAGTGATCTAGCACGCATGTATGATCGCAGTACATCCACGATATGTACCATCCTAAAGCAGGAGGATATATAAATTTTCAGTTTTTTGTGTGTATGTCTCTATAGCAATTAAAAATGTATTTTTCATTGTTACCACTAATAAGGGAGTTTTTTAGAGGGCCGGAACAGATTAATTTTCTTTTGTTTTTTTATGGGAAAAAATGATTTGAGATACGAGCACCTTGCGTTATGAGCTGGAACGGATTATGCTTTTATATCAAGGTATTACTGTACTTGCTGTGAAACATTTCACAGGAATTATTTTATTTTCCAACAACTCATGTCATATGCAAACTGCAACACCATCACAAACTGGCAAAGAGAAAATATCACGAAATTTAAGTAATGAAGTCCTCAAGTCCTTGTGTCCCCTGTTGAGTAGGAAACTCAGAGTGCTGTGATAAAGGCGCCACTAGAAGGCACCATCACTTTAGCCGCTGTACAATGACCGCGTTCAGCAGGTTGGCCTCTTTCAGCGTCTGACTCTCATCCGTCAGCTCCTTGTTGGGGAAAGTCGTCATGAGCACAAACTCTGTTGCAGCCATGGCTGGTCGAGCGTTCACCACAAACTGGCGTATATCAGAGACCCTGAGGGGAAAGCAAAACGAATTAAACAGGTTATTATTGCTTATTACAAGTGTCTAACAAGGCTCAGGGGAAAACATCCCACAACATCAAGAATCTCAGAGCAGACGGATTTGAACTGCAAGAGATGCTCATCAACACTTAGAGCAGAGAACAGTTTCAGAGCATGTAGCTGTATACTTTCTGCCATAGAGCTCTGCAAACTCACCACGAGTCACAGGAGTTACTTTTCTAGTCCGTTTTTTTGTCTGAGGCCTAATTAAAGCCTTCGCAATACACAGATTAAAAAACACTGACTTGTGATCTGAGAAGGGCATGTCATCAAAGTCCTGAAAGGGCAGGTTATGAGATAAAACCAGATCTAACATATAACCCAATCTATGAGTATTCCACATTTACCCATCGTATCAGGTCATATGAGTCCATCAAGTTTATAAAGGTAGATAAATTAGATAAAGTTTTTGTTACCATGCACCTGTACATTAAGTAGTGACGTTCATTCTCGTGTTTTTATCTTGTATCACATATGTCACTGATGTCACTATACCACCATATTGAATGATTCTCTAATCTGATTGGTCAGCTCTGCTCTGACAGTAGATCTGACTGGGATTCAAAACGCAGGATTATATTATATTCATGTCCTGTTTTAACACATTGTTTCTGCACATAAACATAATTGTTAAAACTGTGCAACTGTCTGAAAGGACATGTTTCTCTAACCTTTAGTTCATTACATTTTTATATTGCCCAGTCAAAACTACACACTGTAACTTCCACTGAATTCTCTGAATAAATACTAGCTGTTCATTACTTTCATTGTTACATGTTTTTTCTCTCTGGTTATGATTACTGTTTTGTGTACCGTTGAAAACGAGAAAAAAAAAGACTGCAGACATCATAAAAGTAACAAGTCTGATATACTTAAGTACATGAACACCAGTCTGACTGCAATTATTGATGTAGAAGGTTTTGATTGTGTACCTGTGGGTGTGGTTAAACTTCTGCACCAGTCGTCCTCCATCAGCCAGTCTGATCTGTATGTTGGTGACGGGCTGCGACTCGTCCAGGTTGATAGCTGCACAGGCCTGAGCCTCACTCGCAGCCTGATTTGCCTGATCCATTCTAGGGACAGACACCAATTCTGGAGTGGCACTAAGAGTTGTATGTAAAAAGGGAAAAAAGGGATAAGATATGCAGATTATATTGTATGTTCCCGTGTGATTAAATGATAAACTCTAGAATTATTGGAACCCTTTATTGGCCATTTTTTACTGAAGTTTTATATAACATTAATACAGGTTAACCTCTAACCTTGTTAGAGGTTAACCAGAAGAGTGTTTCACATCATGTTAAAGGTAACAATGCCCATAAGTAATTATAGTCAAAAATTACACTATGACAGAAAATGTTAAAAACTCAAACTAGTTACATACAGTACATGTTCAGCTCAGAATATTACATATGCATTGTGAATATTCTTGATTTAAATAATGAATGCTGATTAAGAGACTGACCTTTGAATGGAAAGTGGAACATACAAAAAGCACTCTCTCACCTGCCCAGTTTCTGACCCTCCCCAGTAAAAGCCTTGAAGGAAAGCTTGGGTTTGTTGAAGTCTTCGTCCCTGTGGTCTTCCATATCCAGATTCACCTGCCCACTGCGAGAGCGCTGCCGCAGCTCCAGAGGAATCTCCCTGAGACACAAAGCCAGTTTACACAGTAAGGAGCCAGCTGTAATTGCAGTCAAAAACCAGTGAACACAGTTATTTAGTCAATTAACAGACATCCCAAACTCACCCCCTGCGGATGGACTCCAGGAAGAGAGCATTCCCAGGATCACTGTAGTTTCTTAGCTCTCCATCATCAAGGCTGAATCCGGTCTTCCACAGCTTCAGCACCACATGTACCTGCATCATAGCAACAGTCACAAAAAAGACATCACAGATGGCCACAATTAACCCTGCGCACAAGCGCTACTGTAGCTCAGGAGTTTGTGGACTCACATCTTGAGAACTGCCTAAGGATCTCCTCTCTCCAGCCACAAAGGCAGACTCCTCATCTGGTGCTACACCCAGACGATATCCTCCTCCTACAAATGGCTGCAGGAGAGGGACAAAACAACAAGATACAGAAACACAGAAAGACTGAATCAGAAACTGAGTGGACTCATCAGAACCGAGGCTGCAATAACAAACAAAATCAGTACAAATCTATAATAAAAAAGTTCCAACAGATTTCATTATCTATTAGTTGGACTGTTATTTGAAGTGGTGGAGTACATTACTTTATTTAAAATAATACTTTTTAAGCAAATTTAACATTTTACACGTGCTGCCCAGATTTAATGGTACTATTTAATGATGATGCGGTTTGTTGTCACTTGCCTTGTGTTCACAGCACATGCCCAATACACGAGTATATGATACCTTAGCTCTGCTAGACTCTCCGAGTCCTTTGCCTGCTTTGTCAACTGGAACAGCACCGTGCTCTTTAGCGCCCTTGAACAAGTCCTCAACCACCTCATTTGTGCTCTTCTTCTTGGGTGGACCAACAATCTGCTGACCACTGCGTTCTGAACCACCAGCGAAGAACCTGTAGGAAAAGAATGCATATATAATATATATATATAAACAACCTTTGACACTTTTTCATTGTAACTTTGAACAATGTTTTAAACTCATGATATCTTAAGTATGTAACCTAGTGAACCAGCATTAATGTATCCAATGTTAGAGATTTAAGCACTTGTATGTACATCGCTCTGGATACAGGCGTCTGAAAATACTGTAAATGTAAGAGCTGACAGCACACTAATAAATTCTCCACTCAGTTTCTAGTGTAGTGGCTGAATGTAATGCAGAGTGTTTCAATTGCAGGTCTCCAGAGATTATCATCTGCACAACGTGCTTACATGGGGTTAAAAATGGTCCACCTGCAATTGCTTTTATCCTGTTACTGATAAACCTTTAGAAATGCTCTGAAAAGAAAATTTTTCACTGGACCTATTAAATACCTGGTTTTGGACTACGGTTTAACATTAAACTCAATGATTTACCTACTGGATGTGCTACAATCCACAAGTGACAACGGTTCATGCACACATACTAACCTCTGACCTTCTTCATCACTCTCCTCTTCATCTTCATGCTTCAAGTCTCTGAAGGAAGTCACTCTGTGTTCACTAGATTAGAACATACACAAAATAAGCCTGTATAAGTAATAAGACAATTAAGGCTTACATCTTGCACAGGACTGAAAAACAACTGGATCAGGGAAAAGGAGACCAATATCAAAAGACAAACATCAAGCAGTCACATATGTGTTTGTAATCAGTTTCAAATTATCTAATTATTAAGTATTGATACTAGCAACTGATTCACATTAATGAACTCATAATGTGTAGTATAAGTGCAGAGTGCAATTGCAAAAGTGCATAATTTGAGACACAGCTATAGTAGGTTTCCAGGCTTCCACTCCAATGCTTCAGATATGGAATTGTAGAAGCTTTAGGTTATGTGGATTATGATGTAGCTGGATTTTTAAGCAGATGACTTTATTATTGGAATTCTTTTCTTTTTATGTCCCAGCTTTGGAGGTTGGAGTCAGGGTAGCTATGATGCAGTCAGTGTCTCTGGAACAAAGGGGGTTGACGCTTATTATTTTATGAAAATATAAGAGTTAGAATTAGAATCAGGTTTGTTGGCCAAGTGTGCCAACACACACACAAGGAATTTGGTTCCAGCTGTTGTTGACTCAAAAGTACAGACATAAATAACATACATACATAAATAAATCAGATGTGATAATCGGTAGATTGTGTGTTTTTTTTTTTTTTTACCAATTGATTCAATAAGCATATAAAGACAAAAGCTGATGTATTTGGAAGTAGCTCTGCTGCTCCCTTTACCTTGGTCCTGAGGATCGAGGCGCAGGGCCGCTTTCTGGCTGAGGAAGAGTCACAATATCATCATCTCCTCCATCCTCAAAGAAACTGGCTAGGGCGAGCTGAAGAGACACGAACAATTTGCTGGTACTGTTTACAGTATTCGACATCGTTCAAACGCGAACATTTGTTGTACGTCATGAACCTTACAAATTATTAACCTACCTTTAAGGTCCGTCCGACACTAACGTAGCTAAAACAGCTAGCAATCTATAACGCCTGGGGTGTTTATAAGCTAGTTACCTTGAGCACTTCTGGGAACAGATTTATTTTATCAGTAATTTTAGTGAATTTTAATGACAAAATGCTCAAATTTAGGGTGTTTCCCGTCAACAATGACTTGCAGAATTCACTAGCCGGTTAGTTAGCATGTGCTAGCTAATTAGCTACCTACTGAGCGCGACAGCTTCTTAGAACGTACAGTCAGATATAATGCACGCAAAGCAACTTTAATCTGTTTCACCTGCAAATCCCAGCCAGCCGATTCAAGGAAAAAACGGGCTCTCTCCTCCTCAACACCGGTAACTGCAACAAACTCCCTCACCGAATCATCCCGTGACGCCATTTTGGTGTGTGGAACTGCAGCTAGGTCCGACCGATCGACGGGAAACAGTGAACTGAGAACTTGTGTTCCGAACTCAGTAGAAAATACAAGAGCAGTTCTGACATACACCAGTAGGTGTCTGTGTAAGATTAGAAAAAAATAGACAAGCCACAAATATCCTCATAGTGCAACGCTTGTGAACACAACTTTTACACAAGTAATTTGTAGTATTGATGAGAGAATAAAGTGCATCCTGGTTTGTCCCTAGAATGTTTTGGGGAAAAAATGTTTGCGAATGTTGATAATTAGCTTGTGATCCGTTTATAGTTTCTTTTTCTTTCTTTTATTTTATATATAAAAATTAAATTAAATAAAAAAACAAAAACAAATAGTCTGTTTTCATTCAGGGCTTCAGATTCTTACATGTTATTTGCCTAGTCACTAGTACTGGTGCCGGTGCCTGTTTCCTAAAATGAGCCTTGTCATGCCCTCAGCTCCTCATCAGGACACTCAATAAATAAGGTATCAAAAGCTTGAACTTTCACATTAATACTGCTGGTGCTGCAGTGCCATTGTGCTCATTATCTTGTAGACTACCTAAGCTGTGTCTCTGCTGTAACTTAGCACAACTGCATCATACAGCTGCACTGCATTCTGTTGCTTTGAGTCATGTTTGCTGTCTCCCCAATTTCATGTTATATTTTTCTGTTAATATGACATTAAAAGTCACTGAAAATGCTGGGTGTGCTCTTTTATGCTTAATAGACAACAACAAAACTTTTGAAAATGACTGCTCATTAAACAAATATTTAAATATAAACATACTGAATGTTTCAGGGTGAACTTTCGATTTTTTTGTAATTGGGATTGTAGTAGTGGGTGAAGTACCTTCAACACAGGATATGTCAGTGATGTATCAGGGTGCATCACAGGATACATCAGAGGTGATACAAATACCAAAAAGCAGCCAACTGGCTGCAAAAGAAAAAAGAGTGGTTTCATTTAACATGCCTCTCTATTTAGTGTGTGTGTGTGTGTGTGTGTGTGTGTGTGTGTGTGTGTGTGTGTGTGTGTGTGTGTGTGTGTGTGTGTGACCTTTCAGATCAACAAAACAAAAGCAAAACAAGCAATGAAAAACGATTAGCCTGACTATAAATAATCTTTTCTCTGACTTCATCCATTATTCACAGTGTACCAAGATGAATAGCCTTCTCACTGTATGATTTGAGAGACAGCTTTTGATAAACCAAGGATGACCTGGTGTGAGTATATGTTTTGGTCTGAAAGTCTGGAGTTGGACATAAAAAATACACAATGCAGGATTGCAGAGTCTTGCGAGGATTTGCAACTAATGCAGGAAAAGCTGCCAGACAGAGAAGCTTGTCCCTAAATACTGTGCAAAACTGTCTAAATGAGGAAGTCTGAGAAACTTACAGTGAAATAACAGAACAAGTTTAACCACAACGAGCTGAATAATGAAGTCTCTGGTTGATCCCAAACACAATAAAGCTAAGTTATTGTAAAACACAATGAAGTTATTATGTGTATACTGTGGTTTGGGTATCCGGAACTTTAACTATTTAAAATGATATGTTGTATGTATATTCTCACAGGAAACTGAGCTCTGTAGAAATTGTTAATGTTGCATGTACAATCAAAATGTTTAAAATCAGTTTTCATTTAAGAAAGTTATCAGAAGTAGATTTTTAGTGTGTCAGTGTGCAATGACATTGAAGAAGCATTACGAATGCGTGATGATGAAAGGCGGTAAGTAAGACTGAGCGGCTTCGATTAATCCAACAGACAGAGAGGAAGACCTAAAGCTAAACAAGCGATGGCCTGCACCACACACTCTCATGCATCTCAAAGATATGCAAAAATGAGGTAAACATGACTGCAATCTGGTAAAGCACAGCAACACGTACATAAAAATCAACCCAATTGCAGACTTATCATTTCATTTAGATAGCGTGGCTGCGATTCTCTAAACAGGAAATAATAAAACGTGCAAGAGAGAAGAGGAAAGCCTAATTACTCTGCATTTGTATCTATTGCTAAGATGTCATACACACCACCCAGTCCCTGTTGGGACACGTTTTTATGTGGATGCCCCAATGGATAAGGCTGTGTAATGCATTTATGATCAGTTAAACTTGCCACCAGAGAAATATTTGTTCTAGTAATGGTTTAGAACTGCTTATCCATGTGGAAATCATCTGCCATGTACACTTGCTCTTTCTCTTGTTCTCAAATACACACTCTATCCCAAAATCATAACCACTCTGCACCATATTTCTTGTGTTAATCCCATTATCACCGTAATGTAATTCGTGTCTTCTAGGCAACACTGCACACTCATGATCTTGGTATACTCTGAAAAGCCATCAGGTCTGATGTGTTATCATTACCATTACTAACAGACACTCCGTGGAGATGAATGTGAAAACCAGGTCAGAAAAAGGGATCTCTTAAATAACGGTGCATAAACTGAAAAGTCAGTAAAATTCACATCTACAGATCTTATCTCTGAAACTATGATCATTGTTTATTTAGAAGAGCGATGTTTCCCCCACTCTCCCGGGCTTTGCTGTTTCAGGAGCTTGATGCCTGTGTGGGGGCTCAGTGACTTGTTCAGGCTTAGATCAACAGGAAGAAGCCTGCTTATATCCTGAAACAGCCTGGTTTTATCTCTCCTCTACTGCCTTTCATCTTATCTTTGTCACTACTGTCCTCCTTTCCGCCACTATCTCAGTGTTGAAAAGCCAGCACTCTAGTTAATACTATCCTCTCTCTCTCTCTCTCTCTCTCTCTCTCTCTCTCTCTCTCTCTCTCTCTCTCTCTCTCTCTCTCTCTCTCTCTCTCTCTCTCTCTCTCTCTCTCTCTCTCTCTCTCTCTCTCTCTCTCTCTCTCTCTCTCTCTCTCTCTCTGTCCATTAACTCACAACATCATTTTCTTTTCTTATATTTACTGTTACTGATAAGAGACCATAAAAAACAGCAAAACATTTAAACACACCACAATACAATATCACATAACACAAGAAGACACAGTGTTGTTGGGTTTTATTTAATCTTTAGATCATATGATCAAGTGTCTTTATACACTTTGTGTTTTTTTTGTTTTTGTTTTTTGCATAAATTTTGATTTAACAACATTGTAAAAATATAGTTACTTGCATATGTAATCTGACAAATTTATGTAGATTTCAAAATAAACACTATATTTCCTTAAACATAGAAGTTAAAGGACCTCTGTGTTTGATCGTTATTGATCGATAATCAGTTATACAGATTCTTACATGTTATGTCCTGAGTAATTCTTTATAATGTATGGGAGTTTTTCTCTTCTTTGTTTTTCTCTTCTAGATTGTATAATCAATACAAGTGTACCAGTTATTTAAAGACCCAAAGATTTTATACTACAAGAAGTTATAATATTCCTACTCTACTTTGACCCTTTTTAGTTTTCTATTTGTGACATTTCCAGTCCTCAATCTTCTTTTCTATTTGTGTGCAAGGTTTGTTTATATCTCTTCTGACCCCCTCACTCTGACCTGGGTGTCCATGTCATTTTTCACTCTGACACTTTAATCAGAAGGTTTACCGAAGACCATCTAAATCCCCGCTCTGTCTTTCTCCTGACCGAATAAATCAGCTTTCATCCCTCTGTCTCTGGATAATATGCTTCCTATATCTGTACTAAAAGAATAATACTGCTGTTTCTCAAATGCTTAAGCATATCTAACTGTTGATTCTACAACCGTTCACTCAGGTTCATAGTACAGTCATTATTAGATGAGGTGCTTACATTAAGGCTCTTCAGTTCTCTTTAGGAATGGATAACAGCAGCTTGGAAAGTGATTAATCTTCTCCGAACAGGAAAAGTTCTTTGAAGCTTGGATCTTTTTTTTTCAAATGTTTTTTGAGTTAGTAGAGAACTTGGTTCCTTGTTTATTTCTTGTGGAGCCATAAACCCTGAGCAGAAGAGCTGGGACCAGGGGGACAACAAGGGCAGATTGATCTCTCCCTTGATAGAGTGAGAGTTGTAAATCTACTTTCAGCTAAGCTAACAGCCACTCAGTGCGTTTTACAGTGAGCTTCACCCAGCAGCAGGCCACCTGCTGTTATCCCCCTCTTTGTTCCTAAAGAACAAGCCGGCCTTTCACTGCTGCTTTAGAGAATTTCATTTAAACCGGCTGGTTGAGGGTGTTAGAGTACTTACAGGTCCTACTTTGATACTAATGTTGATTACAGGGGGCTATACAAACATGGAAGTGCTGCCAGAATAAACACATTGACAACACAACTGTAGTGCCTAATGAAATGTAAAAGATGTTTACTCTAACCCTAACCCTGGATACAATGAATATGCGGATAGATAAGGCTCGGCCCTTCAGAGACAGTGTGTCACATCAAGGACAACTATGCATGAGTGTAAACAACACAACAGTGGCTTGCTGGTCCCTTGTTAATAACAGCTTTCTTTGTGAGTAGATAAAAACTTGGCAGCCTTGATGCAATTACTAGCACAAAAGACCCAATAAAAGTAAGTGAGCACCATCCAAAACAAATGGCTATAAAACTAAACAAAACTCAGAGCCTCTTGTCTCAATTTAAGGCCTGTTGCCACAGAGCCACTTGCCCTGCTAGCTTTATATTTAACCTTGCTCCTGTATATTTGGATGTTAAGGGTGATTCAGTGTGACATACCACTTGTAGTCTCCAGGGCAATCACTCTTTTACCCCTTAAATGCACTACAATGGCTGAGGGGCAGCAGGGTCTCCGTGGCAACCACAGAGAACCTCATCTGCGCTGCTAGGTGCATGGACTAAAGTTGAACGCATATGTATTAGAGCTCAGATGACATTTGTGACCTTAATGCCTTTATGTCACCGTGTGCATGTGTGTAAGTGTGTGTAATATATGTGAAGGGGGTTGACGGTTGGGGTGGGGGGTGGGGTGGGTATGAATCATGGCCATGCTGAGCTTAATCACTGCTGTGTGTGCGCAGTGTTCAACTTAATTTAAATTTTAATTGAACAAAGCCATAAAAAGCTAATTTCACATTTGAAATGATCTGACTCGGGTTTGGAAGAGTAGGGCAAATAAGTCACTGGGTCAAATCTTGTCAAGTGCATAATTATGGGCACCCCTTAATATTACTGACAAAAAATCATTTATCTTCAGAAACCAGATCCAGAGCCTATCCCAGGAACAATCAAAATGAGCTGGGAATACAGCCTTGATGGGACACCAGTCATTCACAGAGCGCACAATCACACACACACACACACACACACACACACACACACACACACACACACACACACACACACACACACACACACACACACACACACACACACACACACACACACACACAGAGTAACAGAGAGGGGCAATTTAGATTTGCTAATAGACCTATGTACTTGTTTTTGGGAGGTGAGAAAATACTGAAAAATGTATAAAATCCACAAGAGTGTGGGGAGATAATGCGAAACTCTAGTAAAAGCACCTAAACCTGACGTAAAATATGATGGCAGGTCAATGTTTTGGGGCTGGTATGCAGTTGGTGGCTGAAGGTTGTAGAAACACAAAATCAATATTTGGCAGCTGCTATCTTAGACTCCAGATATAAGCCCTGTTGAAATCCTGTGGTTGGAATTGCAGAGGGCTGTTCTAATGCACAAACCTAAGAATAAATATCAAAAAATATTTAAAAAGTTGTGCATAGTGTAGTGGTCCAAAATCCCTCTCAAATGTCAGGAAAAGTCTCATATTCTTTGCAGAGGCATCTTCAAAAAATATCAGCAAATAGTGATACAAATACAGTAGATTTTTGGTAGAAATTACGCTTCATAAGAGAAGAATTTTATGTTTAATAACTAGCGATTTAACAGGTTTAAGCTTTAAATATCACTAATTGTATGTCATTATTATTTTTTTCATGTTACTTAAAAGATGCTAGTAATATATTAGTTCACTGTCTAGTTTTTTTAATAAACTAGTAAAATAAGATTTATTTCCACTTTTACAGCCTATTGAATTGACTGTAAGCGATACTCATCTGGCATGTTAGTGAAAATGGCCTAAGCCTGACAACATTTCACCAAGTCAGAAATCAGCTGCCTAAATGAAAAGGCTTGTTGATATGATATGTGTTTGCCAGCCATAGTATGTCTGTGGATGAGTTTACATATTGTATTTGGGACACACAGCTGTCTGTAGGCTCTGAGACTAGTGAGAGAAAGGGCTCCAGTCAGAAAAAAGCAGCTGTTCTTCAGGAATGATCAGTGTTACAATAAACATTTATATAACAGTCATACAACTGCTCATCACGTACACTGTATTCAGAGTCTGACAACTTTGTGTGAGATGGCTAGGTTGATCCCATCTATCTATCTATCTATCTATCTATCTATCTATCTATCTATCTATCTATCTATCTATCTATCTATCTATCTATCTATCTATCTATCTATCTATCTATCTATCTATCTATCTATCTTCTTTCTCAGTCTCTGTTCTCTGTTAAGTCTAAACACAAAGAATGGATGCATCTCTCTGTCATCTGCACTTGTTTCAATTTTGGTAGTTTCAATTTTAAATTTGGCCCTTTTTCTTAATCTACATATGAACACACACTACTTAAAAGTAAAAGAATGACCAGTTTACATGTGAAATGAGTTATCCCTTATTACTATCTTATAACATCAGCAGTAACCATATCCAAATAATCTTGTCTTTATGTTGTTGTTCAAAACCAGATTTTGGGAAATGTTTTAAGCCACAGTGAAATCCATCAGGTTTTCTCAAGCTGCCTCATAAAATGTCTGCTCTATTGTTCAGTCTTCTTGATGTGCAACTGTTAGAGAATTCTCCTGGTTGATTCATTACTATAAACGACATCCTGTCCTAGATCCATATTGAATGATGAGAGCAAAAGAGAGAAAAGATGTTTTTATAATGAAATATTCAATAGATACTAGGAAGGCCTCATTCCAACACACATTCAATATTTTATAAAGCTTTTTACAGTACAAGCAAATTGTGCCACACCTCTCCTGCACAAAACATAAACAGTTCTCAGCATTTTAAAGCACTGTTGTTTGTACTTAGTTACTCCTTAGCTGAGAAGGACTCCATTTTTCTCTCCATTTTTCAACGAGTCAGTGATTTGATTTTCATTAATATAGGATCACAAGGACATTTTTCTTATTGCTATGAATGCAGTGCTGGCTCTAAAATTTCACCGTTTGGACGGCACGGCCACACAGACATGCAGGATATACATTTCTGCAGCCAGACAAACAGGCCCAATCAGGCTTGTGCAACACAGGAATCTGATAGGAATCTTATTCTGATCCATTTCTTTCATAAGATAGCGTGTTGGTTCTAAAAACTTTAAGCATATGCTAAAGACTTTAAACATATGCTGCTAATTAACCTGAGAGGATCACGGACATTATAAATCTATATAATACAATTTCTTACACATTATTCATTAAAATGATTTGAAACGTTCAACATACACTAATTTATTGCCATCATTGCACCAGTATTGCAAGACTACTGATTTTTTTTCTCCCCAATTTGGTCACCTGCCAATTCCCACCCACAGGCCAGCTCTTCCCTATCATACATCAGCTATTGAACAAGGAATGTGAAGGCTAACATGTGCTTCCTCTAAGACATGTGAAGACAGCCACCATCATCTTTTCAAACTGTTTTGTTCTCCGCATCGCCAGACACTGTAACACACTTGTAGGGAAGCGATACTACCCTTCCACTGCATGAGCTAATAGATAGCCACAATTGGTTACTGTTATAACTGTTGCTGTGATTGACACATCAGAGAGAGTAATGCCATCCCTCCTATGCAGAGGACACTTGGAGCTTTGGCTGTGGATGGCTGTAACATCATCTGGATTCAAACTCTTGATGATAGGGCAGACAACCGTGTTTGTTTGGTGCTCAAGATGAGGCACTGAGAGGATGTGGGTGGGGAGGTGTTGAGACAAACTGGAACTTTTATTATCAGTACCCCAGAAATATATCACCCTCAGCATGAAAGAAGAACCTGGAGCACAATGTGGTCTGGCTGCACAGATCCAAAGTAACTTGATCCAGAAATTAGGTCAACTCACGTCATTGTGACGAAGGTTTGGAGCAGCAGGCAGTTCAACTACGTCACATGACAGGAACATGTATGTGGATTGAACTAGTAAGAGCTAGTGCAGTTTCCTGGTGTATGTTATGAAACATGAAAAAACACGCCATTAATGGTGAAAAAATCCTTTGTCATTACTTACTTTCAGTACCTGAGCAATACTTCAGTCATCCTCACAAACACGCACAGATCTCCTTGGTGAAATTCCACACCTCTCCTGTTTCTGCCTCAGGTTACATGGCTGCTGTCGGCCCAGTCTCTTTTTTCTCTGTAGCACAGTCAGTTCATGAATAACAACAAAACCACAAGGCACAGAGCCAAGATCACTGAACCATAAGAGTCAAGTTTGTAACTTTTCAGGCTATTAAACTCTAAATTATATTTAATTGACAGTGTGTATGCTGTTACAGATGACAGAAAAGGATGACAAAATAACAAGTTCAAGAAACACACAGAGTCGTTATTAGATCCAGAAACAGTGATGAATATGCTCTCATGTCTTACTCCCACTGACCTCCACACACATGCTGCAGACTCAACATGCTGCGTTATGACGTTAGTGATACTGAGGGTCAGATGTAGACCATGACAGAAAGAAAGCTGACCTTAAATACACACACAAACACACACACACACACACACACACACACACACACACACACACACACACACACACACACACAAGATAATTAGTCCTGAAGCCAAAGTGTACACACCGACTGTTATTTCAGTCTCTTCCTGCTTTCTAACCACGTGCTCTTCACCACAAGACAAAATGCCACCAGGCTGTCTGTGGTTTTTTGTGTGCCTCTATTAAAAAGGTAAACTGTGTGTATTAAGAATTCTAAAAGTCCTCTTGTGTGCAAGCCACACCTTCCTTTGTTCCACCTGAATGTCTACAGGATTTGAGTCAGCCATTATGAATGAGACCCTTCTTATACATGAGCCTTTTGAAAGAAGCATTTAATATAGCTCAAGGTTTATAAGTAAGCCTCACCCAGGAGAGTAACACAATACTTTATAAAATGCACATTATATCTATAATAAGTCAAAATAAAAGATCTTTTATGCATTTAAAGGCTGTTTATTTTACAAATAGAAATGATCAATATGAATGAAACGAGCCCGTTCATTTTTGTGTTTTTAAGAAGGCGTTCACCATGAGATCAAACATAAATCCATTTCAAAAGTGCAAAATTATCCGTCAGAATATGTCCATATTGTAATTCTAGCATTAAATGTTTATTAAAAAAAGTGTTTATATCATTTAATGTCATTTTAAAAAGATGAATATTCCATTTATTTTATTGTTGTTTATCTTTATTTAGTTATTTATTTATTATACTATTTATTATTTAATCAGTGCAATCGAGCAAATATTATAATAAAATTATAATACTAAGAGAGTAAGAAGTGTAAGACTTGAGAGTGTGATCTCATTTGCGAGGTTTCTTGAGACCGTCATTGTTCCTATTATAGTAGCAATGTAAAAGACACCTCTTCAGTCACTTAGTATTCTATAGTGTGGCTTCTTGCACACAACTAAACTAAAAGCAGGCTTTTCAGGGAGGTACAGTAGTGCACAGACTGGTCAGCCCAATTAGCAAGAAGCAAAAAAGTTTTGGATCTATAGAGCTTAGTTTTTCCACATAATTTGCTCTTCAGCTCTTACTGATTCTCTAAACTTCTTGTATTCCTGGCATATAACAAACAGAGGTTGGCCTGGTCAGCCAGATTTGTGCGCTCTCCCTAATGATCTCTTAATGATCATTAACTTTAATGACACGTAAAAGTTTCTTGTCCAGATGAGAGATTCAATGTGCAAGGTGCAAATGTGACCGCAGTTCACCTCCATGTTACAGTACAGCTTACTGGTGTCATGTTGCTGTGTGTGCCAGCCACTTGTTTCAGACCGGTGTTGGGTGCAGTTCAGATTCAATTTATAAAGGATTTTTTGAGGACTGATTCGGAGCAGTATGTCTCTGGGGAAGAAGTTATTTCTCAGTATACATGAGAATGGCCTTATGTTACTGAGGACATGTTTTACTTACCAAAAGAAAACATTTATGCACAAGTGTCACTCATTCTTCAGTGGATAAATTAATTTGTATACTTTATACTTCAAACTAAACCTTCTCTGAAGGTTTTAAAAGAAAAAATGGATGCTCATAATGATGATCCTTTTAACCATGCTCTACTGCTTTACTGTTTCACAGTGTAGGGATCTATAATCCTAGAATTGGATAGGATGAGTTTAGTTCCTCTCAAGGTTTTTAGCTCAGTGAGATTGTCCTTGAGACTGTCTGCTCTGGTTTACTCATTAGAGATCTTAAAATACAGTATATCCAGATGTCTATGAAGCTCCTTTGTGATAATGACCACTGTTAAAAATGATATATATTTAAATTGATCTTCTTTTATCCCTGTTCCTAAAGTCCATGTTGTGGTCCAGTCCCTATAGCATTCCATGATTATCCAGAAGCACTTCTCCATAATCCATCCACAAAAAGCTTATAAAAGGCATCAATAAGCAGTGTATACAAATATCAGCCAAGCTAGTATCACATACAGGGATGTGTGCTTGCAAACAGGCAGTTGGGCTGAAAAACATATTTGCTATACACACCACAGATGGCATGGGCAGATGTCCACTGCATAATGTGTAGAATAGATATATCATCATGGTAATGCACACTAAATCTAACACATGTGGAAATAAGCAGTGACCTTGTGTGCTTATGAATATGCAGACATGCAGGCTTATGAGTCAGCTACATAGATCAAGAGACTTTTTCCAGGCAAGCTGATCAAAGGACTTACCTCCTTGACTAGTTATTATGTTCTGACAGTTGTGTTGCTATTTAGGGCTTGATAGGAAAAGACACATGCAGTGCTGCAGAAATGCTGCAGTTACTTTATGGCTCATTTTCCCCTAAGAGGGAAACTCCACCTGCCAGGCCAATGGCAGACTTAAAGACTCAAACAGCATACACCAGTCTGACTCACTCTGATGTTGTTGTTGTTGTTGTTGTGTTTTTTTTTGCCTGGCCAGTCTCTTCTATGTTAAATTTTCTGCATGCTGGAACGACCCAGTTTGGATGCATTGCCTCTGAGACATTAATGTTTCCTTTTGAAGATGTTCACAGCATGACATCCCCATTTACAACGTGAATGGGAAAGGAAGAGAGCCGGAGTAATGGTTGGTGAGGACTGAGGAGGAACAACAAATGAACAGGACTAGATGTACATATGTGTGTGTTTATGGTATATGGATGCAGTGAGTGTTGCCATGTTTTGCTTTGAATCAAAGATGTGTAGATTTATGATTTATGTGAAAATAAATGTTGCTTTGAAGTTTAAAACAGATTGATGAGTGTCTGAAAAAAATAGCTTGAAAAAACAGTGGCATGATGTAATATTAATCCTGCCACATTAATGATGAACAGAATTGGTATCAGATTCTAGAATGAAATGGATCTAAATAACTAATCTAAGTAGTTTCAGTAATTTAACCACAATGCTGGAAGAAATGTTGAAAAAACGTGTGATCAGACTGTATATATGTATATATGTATCTTCTTCAGGATGTTCATACAAGCCATTTAATAACAGTTCACGCATTATAGAGGAGGTTCAGCACATAGTTTGCGTGCATATCTGTGTGCATGTCCTCATAAAGCAGGGATGAAGAGAAGCAGGATGTGGCTGCCAAAGTGGCAAGAGCATTCCTGAGTCTTTTTCCACGCATTAGCGAGAGCACACAGTGTGCTAGATTTCACATGTTTAATTAGAGAAGGGATTTACTCTGTGAAAGGTCCCTCATTTTCAGTCTCTCATTTTCTCTGTCTTGAATTGCTTTTCAATGTTCCCTTTTGGCTGTTTCTGTCTCAATCTTGTAGACTGTATATGCTTAATTTTGTGTGTGTTTCCCACACTGTATAGACACAGAGGTCATAAGCTGGACAGACACAGAGGACAGCTGCCTGATGTTCAGGCCAATTCTAGCTGAGGTTTGTCATGCTGCTGAAGCAAACAATGCAGCCATAAAGGTTGTCAAGTTATTTCTAGAGGTAGTTGCATGTCACCTCAGAAGGTGTAATGTATTGCACGGTTCTTGATCGAAGGATGGGAGTAAGGACTGGAAAACATCAACATTTTAACCTGCTAGTTTTTAAAGTGTACATACAGAGACATGCAACAAGCATGACGAATATACTGATTTCACAGATTCTCATTTTCCTCTCTCTCTGTTTTTCTCTGTTACACACATATACACATGTGCACACACACACACACAAATATATATATATATATATATATATATATATATATATATATATATATATATATATATATATATATATATATATATATATATATACGTATATATATATATATATATATATATATATATATATATATATATATATATATATATATATATATATATATATATACATATATATATATATATATAGGCACCCACACACAGGCACCCACGCACTCATTTACTCATTCTGCCCCTCTTATCTAAGAAAACACCTGCTGTCAGTTTGGACCCCGTATCATTGCATATCATACAAAGAGGATGTGTGTCAGTGAACTGAAAGTGTTTCTGAAGGTCCACATAGACTTGAAGACTGGAGAAACAAAAATGTAGAAAAGAAATGTTAAAGGAAAATGTAAAGTAGGGCAACAAGACAGAATTGAGCAGAATAACAATGCAAGTAATTACAAGAGAGAAACCATAGCAGTAAACGAAAAAAAAAAGCAGAGATCAGCAATTGCCTGTAAACAATGAAGGCCAAAAATATTTTTTTCAACTCAACTTTTAACAAGAAAAGCTGGCTAGGCTAAAAACCAACAAGAACTCACAATATACATGACAGGAATAGACAACTATGGGAAACAGCCTGGATGTCTAATAAAGCTCTCTGGCTACTGTGTCTCAAATGGAGCCAAAAGAGCTGTGCTATTGTATTTGTCCTGCTCAAATTCTTTGTAAATGTAACAGACGTGTAAGCTGAGGTGGATGTTATGCTCTCTGCAAACAGACGGAGAGATATTTTATTCCTGGACATTTAACTGTCAGGACCCATTAGACCCAATCTGAGATTATTTCTTATTTATAGACCTAGTTGTTTCTGAGTGTCTTTTGTATTATGCAATTCAAGAAACCAATTCAACCATTCAAGAATAACAATCAAAACCACAATAACTATAATAATTTTGATAAAAATGTCTATGCATTTGGGGGTCCTCAGTCTCAGAAATAGCAAAATTCCAGCCCAACTACAGCTCAGAAACCACATCCCAAAAAGATTTTGAAAAATATCCCACAAGGTTTGGGCATTGGAAAATGAAAGAAATGTTTCCTCTGTCATTGTGTGGTCAATTATGCATTTTTTGGCCTTTGCCTTGTAGAGACATTATCTATGCCATTAAATATTTCCCTCTCCAGATCTTTACTGTATATCTTACAATGGTCCTGGTCTTGTAAACCATAGAGTCTGCACTTAAGCATTCCCCTTGTTTAGCATAGCAAATGTTTGCTGAAATTATTCAAGCCATGAAAAAGCCAGGCATGATGGTGGCAAAGAAAAACTCCCTGAGACAATATGAGGTAAAAACCATGAGAGGAACCAGATTCAAAAAAGAACCCATCCTCACCTGGGTGCCACCAGATTGTGTGATTATTAAAAAGAATTTCCTTTCTATTAGTGTTCTTTATGGCCAAAGTGCATTTGTGCATCCAGTAACAAAACTGTGAACCTCACTTTGAGAATCACTTGGTTCTCCAAAATCTTTTTATAGTATTTTTTATCTTGCAAGTATTTAAGATGTCTTCCTTCTCAGCCAATGACTGAGCATTATAGATCAAATGAATGGGCTCAGTTTTAGCATCCAGTCATGTCAGCTTATCAGCCAAACAGGTTCATCAGTGTAGTTATTTTCAATAGTCATGCCATTTTTTTGTGTGCTATAAATGTAGTTACTACACAACCCATGCCCATTCATTTGATCTATAATGCTCAGTCATTGGCTGCGTGAAGGAAGGCATCTTAAATACTTGCAAGACATAAATACTGTAAAAAGATTTTGGAGAACCAAGTGATTCTCAAAGTGAGGTTCACAGTTTTGTTACTGGATGCACAAATGCACTTTGGCCATAAAGTACACTAATAGAAAGGAAATTATTTTTTATAATCACACGTGTGAACCCAGTAAGCCACCAGATGACCGACAAATCTGAGGCCCTGCCTCTGTTTCAATATGATGTTGTACTCAAAAACTTGTATATAAAACAAACTTTATTAGCTTACAGTAACTATCTCTATTTAACTAAGTTAGCCTCTTTTCTCCGATATTGCAAACATACAGAGATTAAATGGTGTTTTTAGGCAAGGTTCAGTCAAAAAACAGCAAAATTGCTTTGAAAACAAATCAACATCTAACACTTCTGGATAAGAAATATTTCAGATTTTATCATATTTACCTTTAAAAGTAGCAAGTGTTTTATTTTTACAAGGGTTTCTTGGCTGAAAATTTTGTAATGAGTATGATTTTGAAACAATTAACGTACAGCACTTCACTGAAGAATATTGTCTCAACATTTTATCTACTTCTGTTTGCCTCACACTGTGTTTAGCTTTTGTTTATGGTAATAGATTAGATTTGTACTGTACCATTTGTATATACTGCATGTGCATGATGAGTACTGCACCTTTACAACTCTACAGCTTTATGAACTGGTTCTTCGAACATACATTATTTGGTATTTCAAATTGCAGTTCTAATTCATGGTGTTGTTAACAGCAACGTTTTGAGGTTAAAGTCCAGGAAAAACAGCACTGTTTGCACCCTTTTGCTCAATTGCTAACCCCTTATATGACATTAAAGCCTTCTTTATGCTAAATTTGCTAAAAATTCTCTAAATATCCTGTGGATCCTGTGAAACCAGGATCTATGGAATATTCTCATGAATCGGTCCTCAGCAAAAAAATAAATAGATACAAAAAAATAAAAGAGTGAGCAGGCTTTGCTGTGAACACCTCCTCCACTCACAGACCTTCTGCTCTTGGGTCATGTGTGTGTGTGTGTGTGTGTGTGTGTGTGTGTGTGTGTGTGTGTGTGTGTGTGTGTGTGTGTGTGTGTGTGTGTGTATGTGTGCGTGTGTGAGAGTGTGTGTGAGAGTGTTATGTATGAGGGAGTCTTAGAGCTCATACCATGACTCACACACTTACAGTATCTACACAGCCCATCAGAGGCCATTTACACATAACAGATTTTTTCATCCAAACTTCTGATTCTTTTCTGGGAATTTCCAAACATGGAGGTAAGAGGTAGATGACTAAAGGTGGAATCTAATAAAGGTGATAATATTAGATTGTACTGAGTTTAGAATGTTTGGAGGCTGGGATCATGGGGGCATCATTATTTTTATACAATATGACGCATATAAGAGATGGTACATAACCATCAATATCCTGGTTTTTGTAATATATATCAGTTCTGATGCTCTAGCACATTGATCCTGACACCAACCTATTACAGTGTTGTGTGTGTTTAGTGCTGAATGTTATTTCATGCAAACATACACAATCCAAGTCTGTTACAAAACACTGAACTGAATGTATCCCACATACAGACATCCACACACACACGCAAGCCTTCTTTTCCCATGCACTTAATCAGATTATCACTATACACCCCCTGACAGTCTGTGTAAGTGTGTCAGGCTGCGACATACATCAACTGAGGCTGCTTCCTGTACTGTCTACAACAGAAACAGGATAATGGGCCGTACCTTTGCTTAAGTGTTGCCTTGACTTCGTTACATATTTATTCATTGCAAAAAGAAAGTCAGTTACTTTCTCAGCTTAGTCTTGTCATGTAAAAGAGATTGTGCTGTACTTATTTGTAATTAATCTGCTTTTGTGCAACATTGCACTGTTATTTTTTTACTATTGACACAAATGCTGTAATTTTATTTTATAATTTTTTGTTTTCAAGCAATTGTTCAGCAGTCTTCTTTACTTTGACCGGTTTTCACGGATGTCACCATAACAATGTTACTGTATATTAAAAACATAACAAAGTTCACTAAAAACTACTGACCAAAAGTCAGTAAATGCTAACACATATTTAATTACATCTTTTTATAATATGTATCTCAATATATATTGAAAAACCTTTATAAAACAAACAGATTCCCTTCTCCAGGGAATCTCCTATTCTGTGATTGATTAGACTTCTGGGGTTTCTCATTCAAGCTAAGAGAGTAGTTAAGCAACATGATTGACAGGTCATTTATAATTGTACACAGGCTAGGGCAGCTATATTGACTGGATATGTTCCTTTAAGCAGGAACCTTATTGACATCTGAATTATGTGAATTAAACTTTGCTTAATAATACAAAACAAGTAATATACAGGAAAGCATTTGTCATACTGGAAAAACAAACATTCACCTATTCATACCTCTCTCTTCTTTTAGGCCAAACCCACATATTCCAGGATGACTAAACTCATTGCTATGCAGAGACTGACACCTACTCTGTAAACCCACTCCTAGTATCACTCCTTTCTGTCACATCACTCACTCTTCTCATCCTCATCAACTCTTCCATACAGAAGGCAGGACATAACTCACCAGCAGCCTTGGGGACGATCTCTCGCTGTCAAACACAGCAGCTTCACTGAATCCTAGAAAAGCACAGTGTCCATGTGCTTACTGTACAGCAGCAGGCAAAGCCCAGAGATGGCATGAGATATACAGTGAAGAACATTGAGCTACAAATTCATTAATGTGCTCTTTAAACCATTAGCTTATAAGACTGTCAGAGCTTTGAAGTTCAAACCAAAGAAGTCAGAGCAACGTTCTTTTTTCAAATACAGGATATTGTGTTACAAAATGTGATAATTAGGTCACACAGGACGGGCACAGATTTATTACACATTTATTCAGTGAGCTTTTTCATGCACGGTCTATATAAATTGAATGGTGACATTCATATATAATGTATTTTGAGACTCTAAAATATAAATATATGCAATAATTTAATACAAAGATCAATAATTCACATCCAACTCTTGATTATCAATTAAATCAGCCGTGTTAGCAAATGCCCAACAAACTGAAGGCTCTCATACAAGTAGGATTGTAATGTTGAGAAACTCTCTCAATAGAATAGAAGTATCTTTTTGCTCAAAATAGACTGTTGACTGTGTCAACAGTCAAAGCTTGATAGATTTCATAAATTAACTTAAACCAAGGCAATATTTATGTCTTGCGTAAATATTCATCCTTAAAAGAATATCAGGGATTAGTTTCTGCTTCTAAATGGGTTAGATGTAAATATGTAGTAAATACATATACATATTTTTTCAAAACATTTTCTTTTTATTAAGATCATTAGAAGACATCAGAAATTCAGTCTTTAATGACTTAGTAGGCTGACCACACAACCCTGGTCATACTTCATTGCCCAGAGAACATGGCTAAGTGTATTTATTTGTATGATTTTTACACAGGCAATATTAGCAAGTGATTTACTTTTGACAATAAGCATGTAAAAAAGTTAGACTACACACAAAAAAGCAAGCAAACCCTGAATGCTTGCGGCTTTTGTAACATTACACTATTGGTGAAAAATTAAAAAAAAAAAATGCAGAAGGAAAATGTGAAAAACAGCTCTGTCTCTACAGTTCACATTACTACACACTTCCATCAATGTAACATTTCCATTTCACAACCTCAAGCATTCATCTCCACAGAAAAGAGATTTGAGTATGTTTTTATATCTGAGATTTCTGGTCTCCTACTCGCTCAGGCTATTTCACATCAACCTCTTGCACCCATTTTACAAATGATATATGACAGGGAGAAATAGTGCTGTGTGAACACAAATAACAACACAAAAAATAAAACCCAAAAATTGTCTTTGAACATTAATGCTGGAATGTATCTCTGTTGTGTCTGTGCTTTACTAAATGGCATTTCATACATCACCTGTACATAAAAGCGTGCATGCTAACAAAAGCTTGTACATGCTGACAAAATCACAGCCATGTTTAAAAAGACGTTTAAAGGAACATGTTTAAAGCTGCTCGAAGTTCCTTCACAGTATCATCGAGTCTTGCACTTCACTAGTGCCGTATCTCAACACACCCGTTTTTGTCTCTTGAACACATTCACACCAGACGCTGATGAAACAACTCTTGCACAGTGACCAGTAGTCAGTGTGCCGAAGTTCCATTGAGTGCATGCATCTTTGTATCTGTGTGTATATATGATCATGTCTTATTGTAATGTATGCTGACTAAACATTTTGTGCTTCCTAGTCCTAGTCTTTATTCTAGACCCAAGTCTAGCTGTGGCTTGCTGCGACTTCTCTGTCTGTCACTGGGGGACTGTGGGATCTCATAAAGCTGTGCTAACTTTCTGAAACAGTACCTTGTTAAGCCCTTACAATTGTTCTCTTGACATATAGGAAGCCACAGTTTCTATATCAATGCATACTTGATTTCAGAAAAGACTAAATCTGAAATAAAGTACCTGATTATCAGCATTAACAACAGCTGGAATATTTCTGTGTTCATCACATCACTGTCATTGTCATCCATTCAATCACACTCTCATGGCTCTTAGTATCTAGTACTTTAATTATTGCTTTAAATGACTTTCATTTTCTGAGTCAATGTGCAGAGAACCTAAAGCTTGTTTCAGTCTTCTTTCTCTTTGAGGTAAATCATCACAGCCCAAATAACACAGCCAAAAGAAACAACAACAGGCTGTCATGACAAAATATCTATATTAATATAACAAATGAAATGTACAAGAACCAATATCCTTGAGCTTACTGTAAGGCAAATAGAGAATACTCCATACTGATCACAAATATACAAACACAAATATCTTCAAGAGTCTCAAAAAACATAATAAATATATTGCATGTAAAAAAGACATCATTATTATGGGGCATGTTTGATCTGTTCTTTCCCCATTCTTTTCCTTCTCACCAGATTTGGTGTTTCACTGAGGCAACTATACATTGGAAATATTTTGAGAGTCACGAGCCTGTCGGATCCCATAGAGCCACTTGATGACACGTGCATTTCTCTCAATGACCGAAATACCGTAGGGAACCCGTTCACTGGGTCTTGGAGGACCATCGTCTTCATCATCATCTTCTTCTTCCTTGTAACCGTGCCCTTCATCTCCACACTCAGAGCTGGGTGTGCTGACACTGCGCAGCTTTGAAATAGAGACGATTTCAGAATTGGCACGTCCAAAATGTTCCATGCCCATACCCTCCAACTCGCTGGGTTCTAAGCCACAGTAATTGAAGAAGCGCTCTAGGTCAGCATTGGCACGTGCATACCGGTCACTCAGGTCTGATTTGGACCGGTGCAGTGAGGGACGCCTGCGCGTTGAGCCCCGCGAGCTTGCAGAGGACAAGCGGGTACAGGCTGGTGAGGCTGGGGGGAGCATGCCTGCTCGTAGTAACAGGGGGCTGGATGGTAGGCAGGGGGATGATGGAGAGTGTGAGGGGAGGGATGGGGATTTGAAGGATGGTGTGTGGGGGGGTGGGGCCTGGGGATGTGGGGTCTGTCTGGGTTTAGGCTGGGGTTGTAGAGGTTTGGACCGAGCTGGTAGCGGCATCCTCTGGGGCTTCCTGATCTCCGCTTGTGGCCGCACATCGACCCGTCGCACTGTCACAGGGTTTGGGCTGCTGTAATTGCCCTGTGCAGGGAGTCTGTAAACTCGGGCTGGCACAGGGGGAGGCCTGTGGCTTGGCTCTGGAGTAGGAGAAGCAATAGAAGGCTGGATGTGGCTGTTGAAAGAAGAGGAAGTACATGAAGAAGGCTTCAACAGAAAATGCCCATTAAATCCACAACTTTGCTGAGGTTCTGATGACTGCTCAGACATGGCTGAGGAAGAGGGGGAGTTAGGGGTAGGGGCCAAGGGTTGGGGCCCATCAGCAATGTTAATAAGGTTGCTCAGGACATCCAGATTGAGCGGTGTTGCCCTGCATGCTCCCTGTCCCCCGTTTTCTGTGTCTGAGGGTCTGCGTGGAACTTTTCTGGCCGGTGGTGTGTGCAGCATCATGCCCGGAGACATCAGTGGCTTGCGAATGACTGGGGGCTTGATGGGCTCCTGCCTGGTGAGAGCCACCTGCTGGCTCTTCACATACTTGGCCTTATCAGCCTCCAGACGCTCGACAGCGCTCAGCTTGCGTACGCCAGTCTCAGGAACCCTGCGGAAATAGTCTGGGCCCTTGTTTAAGATTCTGAGAGGCATGGCTGAGGAAAAAGGTGTTCCAGACAGACGGCCATCTGATGGACGAAGAGTCTCCACGGGCATGTTGGGTATAGGTCAGTGAATGTGAAAGTGAGCACTTGAAAAATGGGTGAAACAGAGGCTAATGGTCTGTACCCCCTGGTTCTTCCAAATGTCCAGCTCTTGATAAAAAAAAGGTATTTTGTGTTGATGCTTTTCTTACACGTTCCTTTTTGCTTTAAGTCCAACTCCCACCCAAGGGCCCTGACTCAAGTGATCTGCTCCTGCTGTTGTTGCTTGCTCTTTTTTTGTATCACCTCCTGTCTTTTATCCTTGCTCTTCCCAGTGCTGCTCACTGAATGAACACTTGTTGAAGGGGGTCGCCAGAGGTTGCATTCCACATCAGTCTGAAGAGTGACCCACCACAGTAAGTGCAGTTGGTCAAGTCAATGCTGAAGCAGGCAAAACAGTGTCATGCACACAAGCTTGTAATCCTTGAGGTTCCCTTTTTCAGGCCGAGGCAACCTGAAAAGAAAAGAAAAAACGTTCAAAATTGCGAAAAAAGAAAGAAAGAACTTGATTTTCTGCCTCAGCTCCACACATGTAAAGCACAGTGGAGCACTGAAGAGTAAATGGGACAGATACTTGGTTTTAATGCACTCTCTGGCTCCTCCTATTCCACTCTCAGAGCCTCCAGATGCTGTTTCACCAAGCAGCCAATAAGAGGAAAGAAAGGAGGTGGGAGAGACAGAATTGCTCTCCAGTTGGCTAATATCCGGAGCTGAGACCATTGTACACACCCACCCCCACTCACAACAAACACGCCTACTGAATTTTCATTCAAATGAAATACTTTGAAAGAGAACAAAAAAGGTGGAAAGGGACGAGGTAACAGCTGCAATATTTTATGTTGAGTTGCATTAAAATGTTTGAAGGAAAACAATGAAACCTTCACTCCTTTTGTATATTATCTTTGTGTATTATCTACACAAAGCACATTACTGTCACATTATTAGCTTATTGACATAGAGCTGGAAACTAAAAATGTTAATGAGCATTGACTCAGCTCTGATATATTTCCTAAACTCAAGCGTCAGTATATTTCCTGAAGTCGCTTCATCCTGATTTTCACATGGCTCCTATAAAGCCAAGAATAAATTCACTTTCCATTCCGTCCTCTTCTCTTTTGTTATTTTACTGAAGAATTAGACTATATCACACACTCAATGGCCTTTTCTTTTGCCATTCTTATCCTTATACAAACAGATATAATATAAAGAGAGAGACAAAACAAGAGTACAAGGTACAAAAGTCTAAGACTAGTCTCAGGATTTAATTACCAAATAAAGCAACACAAACACGTCAGACCCGATGTGTATTTTCTTTATAGAAACCGAACTTGTATGTGAATTGTACCTTCGAGCAGCTCCAACAGTGGAGGTAAAGAATATGTAAAAGCAGTTGAGGATAGCTTTGAGTGAACAGTTACTGACTGCTTCACATATACACTCAAATATGTTCAGCTGTCCCTCAGTGGCAAGGCTTTTAATAGAAGGAGCATTTGCTGGGGATCCAGGCAGGCTAGAACTGTTGAGAAAGATGAGACCCAAACATACAATTACTCACTCATATCGACACGAACTTACACCCTGACACCCTTTGACACACTCACAGTGTTTTATGTCCACCATCATGGAAGACTTAAATAAACACCACAATTCAATGCCAAACCAGACTCTATGCCATTAGAATGTAGCATACACAATGTACGGACATAAAATTTAGATTTTAGCTTTAGAGTTATTTTCACTGCTGTTTATTCCATTTTCCTCTTTTTGTTTTAACAACACTGACTCAAATGTGCATCTCAAAAACAAAATATTCGCAAATATCCCCACCCCAACATTCACACATTATTGTGCAATATGTACCTTAATCACTGCTCTTAGGTCCAGGAACATTAGAGACACAGGTAAAGACTTGGGCATATAATAAGCCAGACAAGACCAGACTCGATCATACAGGAATAAACTGGACGGTGTGGAAATGTCCATGATGTCAGAGAAGTTTGGGCATTTATAGAAGTGTGAATGGATGAAGAAAAAAAAATCCTAGAGTATCATCCAGGACAAACAGGAACATAATCTCTTCCAAAATATAAGACATTTTCAAATGCTAATTGTCCATTGTCAGATATTTACAAAAGGACATCAGCAAATTCCTGAAGTTGCTGTAATAATCATTCAGCTCCCCAAACATACAGTAGACATCAATGTATTTTCCATCTGCACTAGAAAACTACCTCTTAAATCTTCCTGTTTAATCCCTATATTTAAACGCTTAATGTTACAGTAGATGTCTGTTTCCAGGAAACAGCTTAATGTTTAGAAAATGCAAAACACATCTGTAATATATGAGGATTGTGTATATTATTTGAACCACCAGTTTACATTATTACAACAATTTTATAGCTGAAGTCTGAAGAAGGAAAGTGTGACACTGCATGGACTAAAATCAACAATAAAAACAGTGGGATACCATCAGTCAACCTCACAGAATACAACCAGAGTTAAAAAAAAAATGACCACATAAATTCCAACTGAGAGAAAGTGCATGCTGTAATTATAAGGTACGAAGAGGAGACTTTGTGCTTTTACAATTTCTATCAATTATAGCCTGGAGAGGAGAGCACACCAGACATAATCTGAGACATTTGAACAACAATAATAACAAAAAAAATACAATACAGGAAATGAAAGCAGAAGTAGCAGAAAACAATATCAGCTGGGAACTGAACAGTATTTATTTATTTATTTATTTATTTTTTACAAGGGAATTCCTTGTCTAAATGATGAGGAATAAAAATAATAGATAAATGGTTTCTGATCAACAGAGGCTAGTAGGCCACTACTAAGGTCAGAGAGAATGGCTGTTTTGACAGTTGGTTTGAAGTGTGTTTTTGTGTATTACTGCATGTGTGTGTATGTGTGTGTTTGTTGAGGGTTTATTGACACGTGAAGCATTATCTGGACCTAGCAGTGGCACAGACTAGACATTGGCTCTTTTCTCTCCGTTGAGTTCTGTTTAAAACAAACACAACTCCCTCATGTTGGGAAACACACAGCGTATCCAAAAAACTGCTGATGTCTACTTTTTTCAAGCCTCAACTTACCCTCTCTCTTAAGGAGGAACATTATTTCAAATTTCACATTTTTTGGCTAGCTATTGAAACCTGAAGCTATAAGAGAGAGAATGTGTAAATTAAAGCCAGGTGAAATGCACTGCAGGACTGAGAGAATGCGACCTCTCAAGCAAACACAAAGGTCATTTCTCTCTATCAGTAACTAGCTCTATCAAGAACCGTGATAACTTTGATCACCCTTTTTACACACAATCCTCACAGTCAACTATCAGGCTACATTGTGGGGTCTCACACTATGCCTTCAGCTCTTATTGCTGATCATTGAAACTGCCAATTTTATGCCAGTGGGTCTCAATTCAGTTACTGTGTTGCACACTTTGGTGTGTTTCCTTCTGAAATAAATTTCATTTACCTTTAAAACATAATTATTACTATATCTCCAACATGGAGACTCAGAAATCTTTTTCAATCCAATGCAAAATGTCTGATTTCTAAATGAATTCTTGGTTACACCAATTATGGATGAATCTGCTACAGCTGCACCATAGTTTTGCAAGAACATTTCAAGCATTAAAGGGTTAAAGCTGCTAAATTACCGATTTTATCCTTCCCATTAAAAGAAAATTAAGATTGATCTGTGGAGAAAGCTATAACTATAACATTAAGCGTAAACTAGTGTGTCAGGCTTGGTTACATCTCCCATGGGAGACATTCCAGCGTTTACTGTGCTTGATGAAGGACAGTTTTAATGCCCCAGATGGAACATGTACACACACACACACACACACACACACACACACACACACACACACACACACACACACACACACACACACACACACACACACACACACACACACACACACACACACACACACACACACACACACACACACAGTAACTGATGCCTGGTGCCTCAAGCAGGCAACCCTATCCATCTTTACTGTGGTCTCTTTATCAGTAAACGGCCCTTTCGTACATGCAGCACAAATACAATAGGACAACTCCTTCCGCTAACAGCAAAATAAACTTTGAACACAGGATCATTAGAGCACCAAAGAGTTGTAACAGTGTGCAGCCCAACCTCCTCCCAATAGCCCACAGCCCCCTGAGTCTAAGCCCTTGGGACTTTCTCAATATTCATAATTCCACAAGCATCCTGACACAGAGGAGAGAATTATCCAGCCATCCCTGTCATTCATCTTTGTGCCCCAAGCATGAGCACCGTTGTGTACATGTGGAACTGCACACAACTGTGCCTGTCACTGGAAAAGTAAAAATTAGTACAGACATGGCAGAAACTGAACATCTTGCAACAGCCTCTCCTTATTATCAGACTTTAATAAGATAGGCAAATAAGAGCAGGTGGTCCAACAACCCCCCTGCCCTATGCAACCCCTTGTGTGAATAAAAAAGCTCATTTGTCAATATTAGGGGGGGGGGGGGGGGGGATGCATCACTTTGATAATCAGTCAAAAAACAGAACAAAAGTTCCTAGAATTCAGATTCTGATAAGCAGAGCAAGAGCCTCTACATGTCTTTTGACTGTGCAGACATCAGCCAGCGTGAAGCCCTTCCCACGGCTGCACATTCTTCTCATAATCCCCATTCTTTTCTATCACATGCTGCCAGGCTTTCAGAGATAAAAACATCTGATTCAGTTTTTGTGAGGCCAAATCCATCAGGGTGTCATTGTTCATCAGTAACGTTACCTGAAGACACACTGGAAAAGACCGAACCGCTCAGGCAGATGAGCGATCCATCAGAGGACAGTTAGTAAGTTTTCATCTTCTCTGAATCAAGACGTTCTCTTGACCCTATTCAGGGCACGTCACTAGGGCACCTAAGGTCAATCTGAACCCTGAACCAACAGCAACTTCAGTGTAGTGGCATTATCACCTTTGAAAACACCATGCCCTGATGTCAGCTTGAAAACAATGACACTGCCTCTAGCGATGTACTGATTAAGCAGGACAGCAGACAAATGGTCTAATCTATTTATTAATTACTGAATATATATATATATATATATATATATATATATATATATATATATATATATATATATATATATATATATATACATACATTATAACCATCCTGTCATTTCTAAATGCAGTGCTTATGGGTTCCACACACAAGCCTTAACTCAGTGACAGAAATTCTAAAGGAATGACATATTGTGCTGCTCAAACTCTGCACTTCACCATCTAAGCCTCAAAATATGCAGGAAAAGCCACAGGGAATTTACAGAATTTACAAAATTACATCTTTTGTATGTCATCATGAGCAGAAAAAACATTCAAGTCAATGATGCATGTTCTTGTACACACATGTAAACATAATGACACACATTCCATTTATGGTAAAAATGTAATCATAAAGCTATGGCAGTGTTGCAAGCTCCCCAACGACATCACGGCAGTCTCAAAGAATGGTCTTTATCTATCTCCACAACAATCATCATAACCACTTCTTCCTATAGTCTAAGGGACTCACATGCACAAACACACACAACTGTTAACACAAAACACATAGACATTGAAAACACAAAACTTACAAGACACCCAAACATCAGTCAGCTATTTAACCCGGTTTAGTCAGTTTTATAAAGAGTTTCTCAGAGACTAATGCCCTGGTGACAGAGGGCTTCCGTTTGTTTTTCCTGACCATATGAGCAGGAAGATATACCCACATAAGCACACACACACACACACACACACACACACACACACACACACACACACACACACACACACACACACACACACACACACACACACACACACACACACACACACACATTTAGAGTTCCTTCATCCTGACTCATTCTTTGGATATTGTTAATACTCATCAAGGATCTTTCCTACATAGTCAAAAAATAAGAAGTGCACAAAGCATTCAAATGGGAAAATCTAAACTGCCAAACAAACATAAAATATAAGGCTCACATGAGAACAATCCAAGGACACACTTTGAGGATTGAGGATGAGGGCTATTGTCACCTCATGTAAAGTGGAGCTTATTGAGCAATAGCTTAGGCTCACTCATTAAGTGGTTACTCAGCCCTCAACGATCGTACAGAGAAACCCATTAACTTTCTGGAAACAGTGTTTGTGGCATCTATGCGATCTATAGTGCTCTACACCAGTGTATACTAGTTCTTCCACTCCTTAAAATAAGTTTGTAAAATTATCAAAAGAAAAAAATTTAGACATGCATGCACATCTGATCATCAATATTCTTAAACAATGGCAGTAAATTCTATTCTTAAATTCAAATGAAATTTTATGTGCAGCAACTTACCAATGGAGGTGTGAAAATCTGTCAGCTGAGACCACAAGAGTAATGTCCTTATGAGAGCAGACAGTGTTATTGAATGTAGCGTTACACTGAAGCTGTTAAGCGCATGTGAGCGAGTTGAGCGTGTAACTAAGAAGAGAACTCAAATACTCCTCCTTTTGCTCTCCCGGCTCCACCCAGCCTACCCAATCAGCTTGTCTGTTCAAGTACAGGCAGGAAGACCACTTCCTAGTAGGCACATGACAAGAGGGACTACAACAACATGTGTCCAAACCTCCACTTTTAGTGTAGTCATACTGCTACCCTTGATTTCCACAGTCTCTGTTTTTCTTCTCGCTAAAGCTACGCAGTCATTTCCCAAAACATTGCTCACCAGTCTTTTCCAGATTTTCCTGTACCTTTCTACCTCTGTGTTACTGTTAAGGAAGTGATACAACAGAGTTAGACGGCTTCATCAAAGAAGTTGTGGAAGAGTTATGGAAACAATACACTTGCAGTGTTGCTACAAGGAAATCCTGTCCAGACTCTCTAAGGATTTACCTGAAAAAATGAAGTGTATGTGTGCTTGTGTGTGGGTGCGTGTGTGTGTCTGAGAAAATTCAGGTACTTTACCAGTTATTCCATTTCTATAAAGGTGCTCATGTTCCACAAAACTGGTCATTTCATCAATATAGGGCAGAATATGTCCAAATGGTTATTATGTATATGAGTGCAGAAGGAAATGCATATGAATGTATGCATTCAAGACAAATCTATTCATTCATACCACGGCTTCTAAAAACTTCTTGCAAACAGGAACCCCTTTCAGAAGAAAATAAATAACAAGGACCTCTAATGATCACAAGCACAGATTTCAATTTTGTTTAGTGTTCCTTGATATTTATTTGAGTCAGAGATTTTCAGTTTTAAATTTTTCACTGAGGTACACAACAAAACCGTCAGATTAATCCTGCTACTACTTTTTAAACTGCAGTTAGATTAAAGTTGATTTTTTTTATACTTTTGACTTGTGTTAATTATAATTAATAAATTAATTATTATTAACCTACATCTGGAGGATAATCACCACCATCGAGTGAATTAAAACAAACCTAAAAAAGTCCAGGGACATCCTAGAGCTACATGATTGACCCCTGGGAGACTACACAGTATGAAACATTGCTTTAAACCATTTCAGTAATTCTGACATTTAAGCAGATAAATATACAAGGATAACTCTGTCTCTCCAAGCCAAAGCTTACAATTATTTATTCTTTATTTATTATTACAATTATTAGAAATTTATACATTTTTATTTATACAACCCAGACACCCATAAAATATATAAGTATACAGTATGAGCTCAATGTATAAAAGCTTAGAGATTATTATTACCAATCCACTATAACTATTGTCCACTAGTATGTGCTCAACCAGATGCAAAGCAGGTAACCAGTTAAAAGCAGCCCTTAACCTCTACATATATGTCAGGTACAGGTATGAATGTCTTAATGCTCCTCTTCATCAAGTAGCCTTTGAAACCCACACTGTCATTGCCAGAGGCTCATATATGACTCACACAACTGAAACAAATCACAGGTACCCATGGCTACAGTAAGAGATATCAATGAGAAAGTCTGTAATTCTGTCTGAGGAGTTGGCTGGCAGCTCCCTTCTTCCCCTTTGTGTCAGGAGCCACGACAGACAGAACAAAACATCCCTGACGTGTCACAGCTCACCGCAACAGTGAGCACTACAGTAGAAAAATACACAGCAGTGGAGTTTTAATGAAATGTCACTACAGCATGTCAAAAACAGAAAATTAATTGGTTACATAACAGCAGGACACTTCAACACTTTCCATCTTCAGTTGCTCACCATGCTATCAAGTTCAGTGCAGGAGGTGAAGCTTCACTGACCCCTGAACTCCAACCTCCTCACACTCTGGTTGTAATTTCATCTCTCCACAACTTGCTGAGATGTTTATAGCCAGTCCTATTGCAGGAGCTTGTCAGTGCCTGCTGCCTTTAGACCGAGTTATTCATCTGAACAGTGCAGGAATGGCAGACTCTTTGAATAGGGGGATTAAAGAAAAAAACTCTGGGTGGAGGATTACTGCTTCAGCCCATCTTTCATACAGAAGATCACAGCCCATGCTCTAGGCTCTAACACACAGACACACACACTTGTCTGATCACCAGACTTTTTTGCGCATGGGTATCTCCCCTTACATCTCCACACAAGTAATGCAAACATTACACAAGTAATGCCTTTCAAACTACTACTGTACATTAGATATCAGGGAATACACATTAGGCCATTAAACAGAAATGACAAACAATGAGCACAGCAGGAAAGGGGTAAATAAGACACAGTGTAGAAGAATAAGCTACATATGGTTTACATCTGAATAAACATACATGTCAATTAATTCTGGTAGTTTCTCCATTGTGGTTACATGCAAATACAGAGAATTGTGTACATTAATTTCAAAATCAAAGGTGTAGCAGTGTCTGTTTCCTACGACAAAACGCACTCATCCACACACACAGGTTAATGGGGCCAACCAGAGCAGGCTAAGTGATGACACCAATACAAACATGACAAAAAGGTGAGTGTATTCTTAATCACCCAGGTCATGCTTGGCTACAACCATGTTTCTAACCTTCAGACCCGTCAGCTGGTATTGGCCCACTTAAAGACTGTAAAAGAACGGATGCTGGATCCCCTACAGTTTGCCTACCATTCAGTGGACGACGCAGTCGACACTGGGCTGCACTACATTCTGCAACACCTTGAATGCCCAGGGACATATGCCAGGATACACTTTGTCGAATTCAGTTCGGCTTTTAATACAATGATTCCAGAAATTCTCCACTCCAAACTCCAAGCTTCTTGACAGGCAGGAAACAACAGGTTAGACTGGGAGGTGTTGCCTCCAGTATTCGGAAAATCAGCACTGAGGCTCCTCAGGGATGTGTCCTCACCCCACTGCTATTCTCCCACTACCAATGACTGCACTTCAAGTGACCCTTTTAATCTCCTGAAATTTGCAGATGATATGCTCATCGGTCTCATCCAAGATTGTGATGAGTCTGCATACTAGAAGGAGGTGAAGCAGCTGGTGCTATGTTACAGTCAGAACAGCCTAGAGCTAAACACCCTCAAAACTGTGGAGATGATAGTGGATTTTAGGAAAGACCCCTCAACACTACTCCCCTTCACAATATCCAACAGCCCTGTGTCATCTGTGGAGTCCTTCAAGTTTCTGGGCACTACCTTTTCCCAAGACCTGAAATGGGAGTGAGCATGAACTCCATCATCAAAAAGGCCCAGCAGAGGATGTACTTTCTACATCAATTAAGGAAGTACGGTTTGCCACAGGAGCTGTTGAGGCTGTTCTACACTGCAGTCATTGAATCTGTCCTGTGCACATCCATCACCATCTGGTTTGGAGCAGCAATAAAACAGGATAGAAACAGACTGAAACGCACAGTAAAAACAGCAGATAAAATAATTGGTGCCCCCTACTCACTCCCCAGGACTTGTACCATACAAGAACCTGAAACCAGGCAGGAAAATTCACTACTGACCCGTCACACCCTGAACACAACCTCTTTCAGCTCCTCCCTTCTGGCAGGCGATACAGAGCTTTGTTTACCAAAACTGCCAGGCACAGGAACAGTTTCTTTCCCCAGGCAATCACCCTGATTAACAACTCACCATAATTATATTCCCTGCTTCATATCTACAAGTAATACATTATCAGAACTGTCAGTCATCACATCATCCGTGTATGTTACACACACTACTGCTGCTGCATATTACACAAAAAGAATAATATTGCACAATAATGTTATTTGCACTACCATGCACTTCTCACACTTTATGTACATAACTGATCAGTCATATATTCTATATTCATATTTAATACTCATATTGTCTTTACTGTATCACATCATCTGTATTGTCTTGTATAGTATAGTGATATTTATGTCTGTACTTTTGAGAGTCACAAAAGGCTGGAACCAAACAGCTGGAGACAAACCAATAAACCTGATTCTAATTTACATATTAGCCTGGTTACTTGTCTTGAATGAATTCAGAAAGCTTTTTTGTCTCTGATAAATAGACAGAATAATATTGCATACATTTAATTAATGAGCCTAAGTTTTAGATTTCAATAGATTAGATGAGAGGTTAATGATTGCAAAATGTTTGAGAACCCCTGGCATACGGCTAAATTCCTTAAGGTCCATAAAAGCAACTAACACACCTGAATGTTGACAGCTTTTGATTATGGAACTTGTAATGTTTTGTTTTTTAAGACTACTCACATGCTACATGTGTATGCGTGTGTATATCAGATCAGGAAAAATAAACCCAATGGAAAAACTTGTGTGGTTCCAGAATACATTCCCAGACTAAACCCATATGGCTGGAACGAGTAAAGTCAGCACATGAACAAGGGCATTTAAATTATGTCATAACCACATCATAATAAGCAGTGCCTATTAGGTCTGAGATATGTGAGCACTGCTGTGGAGTAGACAACATATTCTGTCAGCACAAAGTCATCCCATTGTTTATCAGGAGATATTTATTATCTGTGCATTCTTTAGAATCCACATTACTGTTTCTAACCCAGTCAATAGACAACAGGAAACCCCAGATGTATTTAATTAGTTGTATTTAATTAGGGGTCCAAGCAACAGTATCTTGTCTGGCCTTAATTTAAAAAAAAAAAAAGTCATAAAGTTTTTTCATCTCTGATGAGTAGAACTATACAAACACTTTAGGTGAACATAATTGGGCAGGGTTTTTAACTCGACAAAATTTGTTCAAAATAAAAAAAAATCATCTCTTTCCAGAAGCTTTCAGCTGCTATGTTATGTTGTGCAAGTTGAAGCTTAAAAACATAGGCTTCATTTGTGTTTGGGAAAGGTGCAGCTAAGCCTCCCAGGAAGATAATTGTGGAATTAAGCTCTTTTTACAATACAAAATATTCATTCCAACAGGCCTTAATCGTTTCCACAACACTGATAGCTCATTAAATGCTGTAGTTTAGGGTAGGGGTAATATGAGGTACTGGAGGAGATTGTGTGTCTGTAAACACTTCCAGAGGGGTAAAAGAAGAATGGAAGGAGTAACCTACACTTGGAATCCCCACAGATCCATCTATTTTGAGTGTAGACTTTTAAGACCTGCTCAAAATGCCTCAAGGAAAGCAGCGTTATGAGGCAACCTTCATCATGAACTACAGTCAGTAGAAACCTGGGGGGAGATGGTAAGCATGATGTCAGAAGAAGTCTCTGAGAATAGAACAAGGGTGTCACAGAATATCCAACATTTCACAAGGGCCTGATAAAGGCTTATCTCCACAACAGAGACATTAGCACCAGGACCGAGCTGCTCGGAGCAAAGTCATCAGCACATGTGAAATAACAACATTGCTACGGAGTGAGCAACAAGATGAGAAAAGCAGACAGAGATAAGCGTGTGATCAATGACCTCCTGTCAGAACCGTGACAGGATAAAATTGCTGGAATAATTTAAGCAATATTGAGGTTATGAAATAGCGGTCAGTTTTGATTGAGGAAACCCTGTAAAATTCTTGAGACCTAACTCTGGTTACTCAGAGTACAAGTAAAGGCCATAAAGTTAGCCTTAATCTCTAAACACAGGAACTTAGATATATAATAATTTTCTAAAGCTTTCAATATCAAACATATTTGACAGTGTGGCTGCACATTTACTATTTTCTCCTTTCAAGCATAGCAGACAGACAGACAGACTGAAAAAAACACACTCACACACAGTTTGCTTGTAGGTTATACATCTTACATTAGCATACAGCTTGCACATCGATATTTATTTATTATCAATATTGTAATCAAGGATTTTTTATTTACCCTGAAAGAAATGTCACAAAATTGAATTAGACTGTGTGATTACACATAATAATTAAATGTAATAATAAAGTAATAATATACTGCATAGTAACATGTGTTCATGTCAGCTGACCTGCAACTGATCATTTTCTTGTCCATTACTATCTTTTTTTACACTTGGCCTGTGACACTATTATAACTGTGACAGTGAAATATTCAAACACTGCCCAACCTCTGTGTATATAGGTTGTTTATAATTCATTGCATTCTGATGAAAGATTAAAGGGGGGAAAAAAGGCTTCAATGTTTGGTTCTGATTAACTTTTCATGTTGCATTGAAATTACAACTGAAAGTACCAGTGTCTTGGAAGTAAATGCAAAAGAAAAGGAAAAAAAAGAAAATGTTTTTAATGCTCGTGCATGATTAAAACTAATATATGAGAGCAGTGCATTGACTCTTAAATACAGACGTGTGTTTTTGTGAGCCTGAGAGAAAGCTGTGGCCTAAAGCCTGTAGGGAAGAGCAGTGATGAGCGTCTCCTCCACTCTGTCTGCTTCAATATACTTACACATTATGTTTAAAACTAGGACCTGTGTGTAGCTCAGCGTAGGTCTGAATATTTGAGGTTACTGGGCGTTCACTCTATATACAACGTTTTAAGCAAACTTGCCAGTGTAAATACTCTAAATCCAGCGTTCAGACACCAAATTTTCTGTAGTATATAATAACTAGCTTGACTACTTGGGGTGTCAACATAAACACTGTTTATTTCACAAATCGGCCATTGAACGTTATTTACTTATTAACTAGTCAAAGTGTCAGCAGAACAACTAAATAAAGCACATTTTAATATTCAACAAAATAATGATGAAAAAATATTAAGAATTAAAACTTAATCTCACCTGTCAGAGGCTGCAGAAGCGTCTGCATAAACCAACACTGAAAAACTGTATAAATATAATTTATGTTATAAACTCGTGCACAAAACCGTCACATTTTGTTTAAAACCACCGGCTATGAAAAGTTCGGCTAAGTTCCCGCAGGGAGTGTACCTCCACGGGCAATTTTATTTAGGTGGAAATGGGAACCGTTATGGTAAAATGTATTTACTGCCTATACCAGAAAGAGTTTTTTTCTCTGTTAAAATAGCGGTATATTAATAAGCAGAAAAAATGCTCAACTTTAAGGACCCCAAAATTTTGTACACCCCCATTAAAGACATAGTACAACCCAAATCCAGCCATTGGTCGATTTGTAGTTCGGAGGACGCAGCCAAGTTTCCAAGGTAACAAGAAACAGCTGCGGTGGGAACCCGAAACTGCTCTTTGGGTGACGTCATGTCCATGAGGCCTACCTTAACTGACAGAACACTGAACCCTATTCACTATTTACTATATAGTGCAGAGTTTGTAAGTTTTGCCACTTTGCATCCATGACTGAAAATGCAGTAGATATCCAGTGTGCTCGTAAAGTTCAACATGTAAAATGTGCACAATAGATATAATGCATGTTCAGATGGGACACGTTGGGGACACGGATTTCTTACAGTTTTTGGTGGTCCGAATATCAGTTAACAAGTTAAATGTACAAAATTGCCAAAATGATGATGGAAAAACAATCCAAAATAGAGCCACCACAGGGAAGTTCCTCTTGATCCTATAATTATTGAGAAGAGTAAATCCTGCTTGTAGAAATGGGTGTCTATAGAAAACAGCAACACTCTCCAGAGCTACAATTCCCATTGTGTATTGGAGACAAGCCAGTGTTGTGAATAGTGGGGTTGGGGATGAGTAGGGGGATGGGAAGATAGTGGGTTAATCCACAGCCACTGTTTTTTATCTATACGAAGGTGGCACCAATTATGCAAAATGGTGATTAAATTTTTTGGCTTTAGAGTGTTAATTACGTTAATGAAACACTCGTCTTTGTGGCTAGACGTGATAGTGTTGAAGAAACCTTGCCACTCTGGTCTGAGATTATTTCATCTCAGCCAGGCAAACGCTCTTTTCACATTCATTATTGAATTACACTTGAATACTTGGTTAGGAAATTCAGTTTCATAATAGAATTCAAATGTAAGAGCAGTTAGAGGAAAATGACATGTCTAGACCAAACTCATACCATCTTGCCAGCAGTTAATTCTTTATATCTTCAGGTCTCTTTGGGTCTAGCACAATAAGCACTCCAGTGACCTAGACCCAAACTAAACAGTGATAGGTGAAAACAGAGAACTCTGGTAAACAAAGCAATTCAGTCCTTGAGGGAAACAACCTCAACCGTTGATCAACTCAAATTACCATCACCTGTCATTTTTTTTCGAGGTCTGCTATTATTGAGGGTTTTTTTCCATGGAACAGAAAAACATGCAGTTTTCCATACTGCCTATGTAATTGTGGCCAGAGGCAAGAGAGACATGACAGAACCATGAATGTGTAAATAACAACATAAAAAGCCTGGACTATGACAACACTGACAAAAGCTGTTACAACAAAAATATTTTATTGCATATGGGCCAAAAAAGCATTCTCTTGTATCTATATATGGCTTTGTATCTATAAAATTCATAGAATTGATTGGTTCATTAAGTTATTAATGAATTCATCTTCAGTAACCACTTTCTCATAATCAGCTTCACATTGAATCATAGCCTATCAACAATAACACAGGGCAACCGGAATGGGTAAAGAAGAAATAAAAAAAAAATAAAAAAATCTAATGTATACTAGCAAGTATTTTTGTGTGTTAGGCTCCACAGATGTTTCTTTATTATGAGAAGTAATGAGCATGGTCAAAAAGTGTTAGGCCATTATTAGTTTATAAAATAATATCAGTTTGAACCATCTTCTTTTATAAATGTTAGAAATATACTCTTATAAAATACTTTTAACAGTATATAAATAAACATTTGGGATATAAATATTACTTTTGGCAACAGCAGCTCTATCAATCAACCTCTTTTTTCCCTCTAGTATTGAACTATCTGATAGTAAAACATAATAAATAAGTCTAGGCTATCAACTATTGTTTTGGTTTGTAAAGAGTCAAGTTACCATGTGTATTCAATGACTTTCCTCAAAAAGAACCGAGGGCTTCTTCCTCTGTCTGATTTTACTCTAATGATGCCCACCATTAAAGAGAGGAAGTCTCTAGAGCTCCTCAAACATATAATTAGAGCTTCCTCTGGTGTTTTGGGCAAGTCAAATTTTCTCACAGAAAGAAATGCTCTACTTTATGGACCATCTTGCTAAGATTAGCCAATTGTGAGCTGAGGTTATCATTCATTTGCAAAAAGTTAGAGTTGTTCTAACTCTAACTCTAACTCTAACTCTAATCTAATACATGTACACAGTACACTGACGTCCATGCATCCCTTTTCTCATAAAGCCATTTTTATTGCAGTAAAATATTTCATTTCTTATACTACTCAATATCTTGAAGTACCATTTTCAATAATAAGAAACTTAAAACTGTAGCACAATGAGTCAAGTACATGCTTCACACAGTTCTATATATTTTTTAGGCTACCATTGATTGTTTCATGTTTATGATTGGTAAATTGCAACTGATCCACCACTGTATTCTTTCTACCATGTATTCATAGAACAACATCTATTTTTAATCACCATTTCCTTCCCACGTATTCTGGAGGCACAAAGGCCAACCCAGGATACTAATACTCAGTCAGAGCTCTCTCTCTCTCTCTCTCTCTCTCTCTCTCTCTCTCTCTCTCTCTCTCTCTCTCTCTCTCTCTCTCTCACTCTGAATATATACTCTCAGATATACAGTTACCAACCTGTACATTTCCTCATTGCTGATGATTTTGCATAAAATGTTCTATATTTTCTATGTATGTTTTAGATTCAGTGATCTGTAGAACCTTGCACTGTGTGAAAAGGTAACTTAAAAAGAAAGACCCACAATGCACTAGTATTCATTTGGGTGAAAATCTGCCTTGCAGTGAAAAAAACTGTTGTTGCTTAGGATAGAACCTGACCTCAGCAGCAAGGTGTTTTGGATGCAAGATAAATAAAGATTGAGGTGATGCTGCATCTCATCAGTTACTCACACCTCCCTTTCCATTTCTGTAAACCTGCAACATCAACTGACACCATTTTCTCTGTGCACTTGATTTCTATCTCCACCCCCTATCCCCCCCCCTCATTATTCTTATAATATGGTCTCCATTATTAGACCACTTCATTCATCAGCTGGTCCCCTCGCCCTGTGGAAATTACCCATCAGACCCACTGTGGAAAGATCAGCAGATGCCAAGCAGCAGAGACACACACTGGATTAAAACAGAACAAAGACCTACATCAACTCTCATTCTTCCCCATCTCAGAAACCAGCAATGATCTAAAGCTAGGAGTCACAACCCTCACCAGAATAAAGCCGTTATTGAAGATTAATCAATAAATGTTATTGCAGGAAGGAAACATGTGTGTGTGTTAGAATTCTTCAGAGCTGGTGTCACTCATCAAATAATGCCAACATAATGCATAAACCTCACAAAATCCTACAAGCATAAAGTTTGTACTGCACAATGAAAATACAATTCCTGCTAACTGGGAGTATTAATGATTGAACAAATCACAGGGAATTGTATTTATGCTTTAATGTCACCGTTTTGGGGGGGCACGGTGACTTATTGGTTAGCACGTTCGCCTCACACCTCCAGGGTTGGGGGTTCGATTCCCACCTCTGCCTTGTGTGTGTGGAGTTTGCATGTTCTCCCCGTGCCTCGGGGTTTCCTCCAGGTACCCCGGTTTCCTCACCCGGTCCAAAGACATGCATGGTAGGTTGATTGGCATCTCTGGAAAATTGTCCGTAATGTGTGATTGCGTGAGTGAATGAGTGTGTGTGTGTGTGCCCTGCGATGGGTTGGTACGCCATCCAGGGTGTATCCTGCCTTGATGTCCGAAGACGCCTGAGATAGGCACAGGTTCCCCGTGACCCGAGGTAGTTCGGATAAGCGGTAGAAAATGAATGAATGAATGAATGAATGAATGAATGTCACCAATTTGGATTATCAGAATACCAGTCAGGTTTATTGGCCAAGTTTGTTTTGTGCACAGAAGAAATCTGGTTCCAGCCGTTTGAAATTACCTCAAAATTACATCATAAGTACCCTTAATGTCACTTATAGGGATTTTATAACTATAACAGTATGTGGTGTATGTGATATAAGCATGTTCAGATGAAGGCCAACAGACATTTTTGCTTTTGGACGGTCAGTGTTTTGGCTTTGGGGGTTCAGGCTGTAGCATTCAGGAGTCCAGATGTGCAGTTTAGATCCATTTATTGACATATATTTAGCATAATGGATTTAGCACCATTATGGATAGGCTTCATAGAAATCAAACTCTACACAGCCACTGTAAATATGTCAGAGTTCCCCTTTTCCTGTTCCTGTCCTTACTTTTCAGAACTTCCCTAAACACTGCAGTTCCCTACATCTACCTCCACTTCCCTTTTCTCTCTTCAGATGAGCAGCTGCTCTGCCTCTGAATGGCGAGCCCCAGGAGAGAGTAAAGGGAGGAGGAGGGCAGGAGAACGGATGAGTGTGCCTAGACACCAAAGGTCATGGTTTGAGTCTGCATGGGCCATGGTTCTTTGTATAAAATCATGGTAGGGCAAGCAAACACGCCTACAACCCATCCAGATATAGATAATCTATAAAAACACATGCTGTTGTATTTGCACGTATACATATAAATAAAACAGAAAGAAAAACTTTTTTTTTTATTTGCATTTTTGAATTATTGATAGTGCACCCCTACTTTCCTGTCAAATTTTTGCACTTTCTTTCTCCCTGCACTAATCTAACACAGTTGAAGCTGCCTGGGAGTAAAGAGGCACAAGTTACCTGCTCACTATGTTCACGTACATAGTGATAGCTCCTTTCACAGAAGCACGTGGCTAAACTATGAATTATAAAGAAGGATAAATAATGGATGGTGCTCAGTGTTCTTGTCCTGGAACTCTGCAAATATGGCTGAAACTCAGTGACAGATGGCTGCATTGAAATAGCATTAGATTTGCACTGAAACAAATCCACCATTCATTCATTTCCATCATTTGAAATTATAATATCTGTCTTTTTGTTGCCCCGTGTCTCTGTTGTGGGAGTTCGATTCCCACCTCTGTCCTCTGTCCTGTGTGCACAGAGTTTGCATGTTCTCCCTGTGCTTCAGGGGTTTCCTCTGGTTACTCTGGTTTCCTCCACAAGTCCAAGACATACACTGTAGGCTGATTGGCATCTCAAAATTGTGAATGGGTTATAAGTGATGCAAAATTATTCAACTGTGAAAATGTCAGTTGAGTAGAAAAAACTTGAGTAGTTGGTGGAACACTAAGACACCAATGTTTTTCAAACACATTTCTGTATCAAATTTGTGTATCTCCATGAATAATCTTAATATATTTCTTTACCCTTGACACAAAGCCTTTAGACACAAAACATTTTTATTGTTTTATCACTATAAGTTTTGTTATATATTATATGTTTTTCACACTTCACTTATTATTTCCTTAACAATAAGTGTACGTACAATAAGTGAATTAAAAACTACAATAAAATGCACTCTAGAGATTCTAAACCTTGAGGCAATAAAAATAAAAACCACAGTTAATTACATTTTCTCTACAGTTTTGTCATGCCCATATACATATTTGTGCATCAGATCCAATTATTTAATTCATTTACCAGTCCATTTGACATTAAGAAAGAATTTTGCATTAAGAATTAAACTCTTATTCTAAATCTCTCTAACTCTCTTACTAAATCTTAACATAATAGCATGTACACTACAAATGTTGTACATAGTTAGAGATAGCAACACTGGAAAGCTTCTTTAAAGCATTTGATTCGATTTGTATTGAATTGTATTGTATAGAGTGACCAACACAAATTAAGGAGCACATCAGCATACAGGAAAACAGTGGCCTGAGCACAAAAAGGAAGTGAATGATAAAAAAACAAAAAATAAAAATAAAAATAAGGAATTTAAACATATGGGGAAAGAGTTCAGCATGACAGAAAAAGATGAGGAACAGAGGAACCACAATGAGGTCTTACCTCATGAATGGTTATAACTAGTTATGAGGGTCTCTGGTAGTTCAGAAAGGTTAGGTTTCTTATCTCTCACTTAGTTGAATTCAGCATAGAAACAATGCTGCCCTGATAATCTTGCTATGTGGAAAAACGTGCATTACAAGACTATTCAGACCCATTGGTTTTGTCCTAGACTCGCCCTTTGCCCTTGCACTGGACCTAGACATGCTGTTAAAACTTAATCATTATATGGTAATTTTTTTTATGTTAAATAAATAAGTGAGAATATTCCAGGATATTTAATATACAGTTCCTTCCAAAACTATTGTTTTTGCTATATTCTGAAGACATTTTGGTTTAAGATCAAAAGGCAAGTTAGACACATTCTAAATACGTTAGAACATAGCACAGTTTCATTAATTTAATTATTATTAATTATTTTTCCAGGTTTGTGTTGCACCTTCTTTAAGTTGCTGTTTGCTTTGGGGGTTTCAGTCACCTCTTCAGGAAGTGAAATGCAAGACCAAGCCATGACACTTCCTCCACCATGTTTGACCTATGAGCTCATATGTTTCAGATCATGACCAGATCCTTTCTATTTCAACAATTTGGACTTTCCATCACTATGGTTGAGGTTAATTGTTTTTCCAGACCTTTTGTGACTTATCTCTGGATTTCTTTATGAAATCTATTCTGGCCTTCTGAGTCTTACTGCTGATGAGTGATTCATATATGGTGGTATGGCTTCTACAGTATAATGCAGCAATAAAAGTCTTCTTCCCACAGTGGATTGTGATAGCTTCACCCCTGCCCTGTCCTGTGGAGGTAGCTTATTATTTTTCTTACAAAGTTTCTGTCATTAACTGCTGTTGCTTTCCTTGATTGAGCAAAGTATTGTACTGGCTATGACCAATGTTTGTGCAATCATTTTTCCTTTTTTTCTTAGCTTTAAAATCTAATTTATTTATTTTTTTCAAATAACAAAAAACTCTGATCTTTGTGTTGGTTTATCATTTTCTTAACTTAACATATATAGTTTTCACAGGTGAAACCCAGGCCTAAGCCTAAGAGTAGATATTCAGAGCTAGTAACTGTTCACACAATCAGACTAACAGAGCACGCCTGTTCAACAAGAAACACCTGTCAGTTACATCATCCAATATATTTGATCACTTGAAAAACTAGTGGGTTCAAACAAAAGGTGCCATGTTGTAAGTTGTTTAATACATGTAGATGTAAAAAAAAGTCTTTGGTGTATAGTGAAACACAGGTAATGCCACACACATGAATAAGACTTGCATAATGCTTTGTATGTAAAAACACTCTCATTTTAGGTAACTTGTGTAGTCCTGTAGTTTCATGTTGCTTGAGAAGTACAGGTTAGGAACCACCAAAGATTTAATATATATAAAAAAAAAAATTAAAAAAAGAAAAGACAAAACATTTTTCAAGTGTATGGATCGGTGTTGCTTTTTCTAGATTTTTATCATTACAAATACAGTTTGATGCTGCTATGTGATACGTTTATTTAGTAAAATGAAGCTGGAATCATGATTTGGCATTCAAACAAATATGCACGCATTCACACAATCCTTTGTAAGAAGCCAAACTTGTTGCTTGGGCTTTGACTGTGCCTGCAGAAGAGGCAGAGCACTGCTGTCATACCCTTAGGCACAACGCTTAATCTAATTACCTTTATTACATATCCTCTCTGTATTAATCTTTAACAAATGCAAATAAGACTGCTATTCCCAACCGATCTTGGATTTGTGTAAGAATATGTTCAATTTGGCAAGAGGTATTGTGTTGCAGAAGAAAAAAACTGGAACAAAGATGAAGGAGCAGTAATAAGTGGATAAGTGAGGTTATAAAGGGTCTGTACACATCTACACGCACTCCGCTTAGGACATTACTGCTATTGAAGCAGAACTTGGCGAGGAGTTACAGCTCAGGACCCAACAAAAAGCTGTGGTGAGCAAACAAAATGAGCAACAGAAAAGAAACAAGGCGTCTACAGAGAGTGACCCATTTACCCAGCATGCCTCGAGCTCTTTTGTGATGCCGGCATTCAAACAGGCTGAAGAGTGAAGAGAGACAGTGAGATGAAGACCAGCCAGTAAACTGGTGACACCGGGAAATACAAGAAAGGGTCATATTATGCTTTATGCCATCTCAGGTTTTGGAAACTAGTACTTCCACCTCCTACGCACATGCTGCTCATGTTTTAAACAGAGTTTGGAAAGAACAGCAAAAGAAAATGTGAATGACTGCATGATACCTTCAACAAAAAACAATAAATACAAAACATCTGAACATAAGAAAGACATAAGACAAATACAGTAATACAAACCTTACACATATACTGTATTCATCATTATGCATATATTCTTCTTCATTCGATCCACTTTATCTTGGTTAGATCCTGGGCACATGATGGGAATACACTCTAGATAGGATGCCAGTTCATACCAGGGCACCATGCAGGTGGTACATAAATCAGGCATGTTTGTATTCAGGATTTCTGATGCACAAATTTAAATTGGTGAAAGCAAATGTACTGTATGGAAAATCTCATTCTCCTGACTGCCAGGAACACTCAGCCCTCCAAACCGTAGCTAAATGGCCCAATCATCAACCACTCAGTACCAAATTAATGACAACTTTCATTTAGGGCTACATGTGGGTTGATCTGTCATAATATTTATTAAGAAACCCAGTAAATATAGCGTAAGTCATTACAAGTTTTTAAAAAGTGTTGTCAGTGATAGCTCATTGGTTAAGGTATTAGAGATCAGACAGATTTGAGTTCAAATCCCATAACTAGCACTTGACCACTTGAAAGTTTCTCAGAAAAAAAAACATCCACGAAATAAGCATGTGCAAGTGTATGATTAGATTGTGCAAAAAAAATAAATAAAAAATAAAAGCTAAATGACACCAGTATGTTTCTGCCTATGTGGCCAGTTACAGCTTATCCCACAAGTGTTGGTTTAAACCATATGCTTTCTTAAAATACTGTACCATGTCTTCATGTCAACCCACTGCTCGAAATAAACCATTACCAATCCCCACTTTTAGCATAGTATGAGGTCAGTGGTACTTTTTAGAACAGAAAAACAGCAAATAATATGTGGAACTGTTTTCTATGATTGCTTCATGGATTTGAACACTTTCTCCAGATATTGTATGAGTCTGAGCTACTTATTTTATATATACATTACATTTCCATCTATTCCAATATACAATATAGTATTAATGGCAAAAGCATTAGTCTTTGACTCTAGAGTTTTGTCTGTTTTAAATAAAAAATACTGCATATGTTGGTGGGGAAATGGTTTAATTTACATCTGAGTGTGGCTGTACTGCTTATAAGAGCTAGTATACAGTATGTGTTTATATATCAATATTCTTATGCAATCTGAGTCTATTGTAGTGTTTGTAGATAATGTACAGAGTCAATACTGTTTGTGTATATACATTGTTTATGATATGGAAATAGACTTTACAGAAATGGCTACATACTCAACAATGTAGGGCCTGCTATAGACAGATTCTGCATTTAGCTCCTCCACCACATTCGCAAAAATAAACAGACAGTGAATTTCTCTTGGCCATGTTGTAATGAGCATCCAACCCAAGGCCTAGTGGTAAGAGACTCCTGCCGTTGGGAGACACCTGTCATATAGGAGTCTGTTCAGAAAACGGCTATGTCACATGGGACGTCCTGTCGCATGCAGTACTGTTGCTGCGGTTCTGACTGCATGGCTGGACAGTCTTATAACACATGGCCAGACTGACCCCAAGCTATCGGTCAAGGGACTAATTTCTCTTTCAATCTTCATCTCAGCTCTTTTATTGTTGTGTAAAGAGACAGGACAATGTGAGAGAAGAGCAGGACAAAGACAAATGGTGTGCATGTTTCCTCCAGAGAGTAAAAAATGCTAAATCTGAGATTATATTAAGGCTGAGTGGGAGGAAAAAAGACCTTGTAGGACTGCATGATAACAATGGGGTAACGACTGGAAGGAGGGGTGAGGTTTAATGTATATTTGGGGGAAGCTGATGGGGACACGTGCAGGGGCGGTTCTAGGCCTTTTTTAGGGGGGCTCCAGCCCCCCTGTCTGTGATCTCAGCCACCCTAAAACTATAAGTATAATTTTTAACTTTCAAAAATAAAAAATAAAAATTATGTTAAAATGCAGGACATGTTTTCGATGGGAAAGAAAATTATTTATCAGTTTGATCCAAGAGCGAATTTTTTTTACTTTGCTTTTACGTGCGTGTGTTGTAGTCTTTCAAAGTGCGTCATCAGCTGTCTGCTTTATTTGAACGGAGAAGCACAATCAGTCAGAGTGCAGTGAAATTTCACTATTCTTATTACCAGAGTTGATAGCACAAACAAAATATTAATTCAACCAATCCATTCAATACTAAATAAAAATAACATTTATTGATTTGTTCTTTTGTGAATATTTATTTTATTAATGACTGCATTCATTGGACACACTGTTCGTAGAGAATGCACACATGCATGAACTGATTTGGTTCAAGACTGGCATCATTACATTATGCATAAAATTTTATTGTCCACTTTTGCCATTTTAAATAATACCATAACATTTGGCTTATTATGTAGTCATGTATAATATAAAAATTCTCACTGAGGGCTAAGCCCCCCTAAAGATGAAATCCTAAAACCGCCCCTGGACACATGCCAGTTTCTGTGGAGTGGGGAGATGGGCAAGTCTGTCATGTCTAATTTGATTCTGGGTTTTGTTCTGCCAGCTGCCATTGGTACCGTCTACAAACCATGTGACATCAGGGAGCTGATCAGAGAATTTTACACCCTAAATGATCCCCGAAAGACTCAAATCCTGACTTGATTTCACTGAATTAGTTCATTATTAAATAATCTGTATTACAAGAACAAGTTAAACAGCACTAAACAAACTTACCAGGCTAACTGTGAAATCAGATAGTTCATATTAAAATAAATATTTACTAAATATGTAGTTCTGTCTAGTCTAATTTAAATATTTCACCAAAATGTATCAAAAAATAAGACTTTTATGGAAGCTAAGCACACTAAACTATTCAAGACCCCCTAAAGAAGGTTTTAGTGTATTTAAGACCGTTTGTTAACATTAGTTATTACTGACAGCCAAGTGACACTGAAGAACACACCACTGCTCCTAGTGGTGATCTGACGAACTATATTTTAAATTGGATAATTGCTGCCACCTGGAGGCCACATTGAGTAATTACACTTAAACAAAAATTCCCCAAAACCTTTATGACAAATGGATCTTTGACGATGGAAACTCTTATCAGGGTTCAAGCAGGACAGCAGAAAAAAAACAATTCAAAGTATAAAATGTTTCGACATGCCTCTTTTACTTCCTCTCTGTGTTTAATTATAATTTCACCTCAGTCTTGCCAAGTTTGTTTTCAATCACATACAACAGACAATTTAGAAATGCTGGTCAGCCTAAAACACATCTCTAGACTGGGGAGGAAACCAGAGTACCCAGAATAATTCCCCAAAGGACATAAGAACATGTAAGAGGCAGGAATCACACTATCCATTCTTACAGGTGCCCGGAAAATGTGCTGACCACTAAGCCACACTGTCCCCTGAATCACTTTATGTTCATTTCTCTAATGTCATGACAAAGCCCTTGTATCAAATTGGCAAAGGAAAACAATTTTTTTTCTGTCAGTGTTATGCTTGTTGTGTTTAAACTTAGTGCTTCAATTTTTATTATCTGTCAGTTCTATGTACACTGCAACCAGTAGACTTTGTTTACTTATTAATTGTTATTTTCTGCAGTAAGATATTTAATGTTGTGTTATTTAAGATTCTCAACCCTGATTCTGTTTTTTTTTTTTACCACTGGCAGGGCTGATAATTATCCGGTTAGTCAAGTTCTACATAGAACCTTTAATGATTTTTCAGTGGAACCCTTAATGGTTCTAAATACAGAATGTACATTGTAGTTTGTAGCCAATCCATTTAATATGTGCACAGCAGGCATATGCAAAACCAAGAAATGTGTATTACAGCATGTCCTCCAGGAACCAGGGCTGGGAACTCACAAATGTAACCAGCTAAATTTATCCTTCTTGTAGCTCATAAGGCCTAGTGCGAGTCAAAGGGTTAGAGTTTTATTGTAGAGGTCTGCTTGCCAGAAGGGACCTTAGGTGACCCAGAACGAGCTGTGTTGCCAGGAAGAGATATTTCACCTCATCCTACTGAAATTAAACTGGCAACTTTCTTCTAACGAGATGCAGAATGTAAATGAAATTAGGTTGTTTTCATGTCACAGGATATAAACCACTTTTTTTAATGAGAGCCTTAATGAGTCACGTGACCACGTCAATTTAGCAATTAAAGCGTTTGTAAATAGAAAAGCAAGATAAGTAATGCAAACACGTATAACTTAGAATTTCATTTTAAATTCGTATTTAATTGTAAATATAAATGTACGTACTCTCATAGCTGTGTTTAAATGGGTTAATTAGACTAACAGTCGAATGAATATCTTCCCACAGGCCTGATTGGTAACTGGGTTGCCAGATTGGCCTGTGTGTACCTTTTCAACGTGTTATTTGTATTTATATCGACCTCGGGAAACTGCTCTCAGTATGTAGGATATAAATGGTATTTACAATTTACAATTTATTTACAATTTGCGTTGGTTTGAGCATGTACTCTGTGCACCAACGTGTTTGGAAAGAGATTTTGGTTTCAATCTGGCAACCCGCAATAGTTTTAAAGGCTAGGTCTTGCGCTCGAGGAGGATTTGAGGCAACATTTTGAGGCAAAAAATTTCTTATATTCGTTCGATTATTTGTGGTTTGTTTATACCCCTGTGGTCAATTCTCTCAGTGCATCCGTAAGTAGTTTTATTCAGATTTCCACCAAAGAGGGTGTTTGCGACGCGTGGCACAGTTTTAATACGAAGTTGTTGCGCATTTTTAATTTTGATGAAGGCCGCTTTGGTTTCATATCAAACCTGCAGGAAAATGAAGGAAACCACTGCAGCTTACTTATTAACATCACACACAAGGAGTTATAAACTTTGGTTTTGGATAAAAGCAGACATGCATGTTCTAATTGCAGCGAGAGGAAAATGCAAACAAGTGTAAAAAGATTTTTGTTTATTTTTGGAAAGTGCGTTGGATTTTAGTTTAGCAGCTTACATCGTGTGTTGCACTGCTTTTATTGTACAATAAAGCCAGTCAGAATATTAAAACGAATTATTTTGGATGTTTCTCTTTTCGACGTGTTGTCTTGGTTAACGTAAGAAGAGCGGCTGTTTATTCTGGCGCACAGTTTGCACTTGGACTAATGCCAGATTCGCCCATTTTAGTTACGTGTTGTTGCGCGCTCTCTTGCGTCTATTAAACACCTCGTTTTCCACGTGTTTTTCTTTCTTCACTTATCCTTACTGTATGGAAATGATTCCAACACTGAACAATGTCCAATTTGGCGATTAAGACGCACTTAACATGTCTCTGTTGCACGCGTTGTGATTCTCCACACACACACACGCAGGACGAGCTGATGCACATAAACAACCATTAATTAGTTTTTCACTTCTTATAACTTGAAATTGGAGATTAAAGCTGTGATCCATAAAATTATTTTATTAAAATTATTAAACAGAGAAAAATATATTTGGATTTGAATAAGTAAATCCATCTGATGTTTAATGTATGAGATGAATGTGTGTGTCCATGAAATTATCCTTTGTGTCTCAGATGCTGTGCCTGACTGCAGGACGGTTGAGGACGCTGTTGTCCAGAAGGGCAGCGGCTGCTCTCAGCACCACTAGTGTCAGAATGGCCAGTCATGGCCAAGGTAATAGTTATATTGTACTGTCTGCTTGCAGTGTACATTATGTTGCTATAAAAATTACTTGGTGTTAGTTGTGTGTCCACTAGGGGACGCTCTTGACTTAAGCTAGGGTAAAAAGCAATAGTTATGACCTCAGCGTGTGCAAGTTCTTATTTTATTCAGTTGCACTACTGATGTTTACCTCTGTTCCATCCTGACCTGAAGTGTCACAGCAGACTGACATGTCTCTACCCTTATACTACGATCGTCTGGACTCTCCGCTACCAGACAGACCGTACAACAATACCCTTACTGCTACCGAGAAGAGTTTGAAACAGAAGGAGAAAGGACCATGGAACAACCTTACAAATGAGGAGAAAGTTGCCTGTTTGTATTTTTTTTTTCTTATTCGTATTTTCTCTTTCTTATATATAATAATAAAAACCATTTCCATTGCTAAGAATCGCAAACGTGCATATATTCGATAACCTATGCTCATGTGGTGATGCTTTTATATAATATGTAAAATCTGGAACATGTTTCAGTAACATTACATTTTGTTTTGTTCTCAAAAATTTAAGGTTGCCAATAACTGATGTGTGGTTTTGTTGTGTGTCTCAGTGTACCGGATTATGTTTAAAGACTCTTATGCAGAGATGAAGAAGCCCTCCAGTGAGTGGAAGACCGTGCTGGGTGGAATCTTCTTCTTCATGGGTTTAACTGGCCTGGTGGTGCTCTGGCAGCGCATCTATGGTATGGTGGACCAATCATGTCTGAGTTCCAGTGAACTAAAAAAAAATGCATCTCAAAATTTAGTGTGCTACTGCTGAGGTGTTTTATTTTTTCCTCTTCCTTCCTCAGTTTATCCTGATCCTCCTCACACATTTGATGAAGAATGGGAAGCTAAGCAAGTGAAGAGGATGTTGGATATGCGAGTGAACCCAGTGCAAGGTTTCTCTGCTAAATGGGACTATGAGAAGGGCCAGTGGAAATAAATTTAGAGTCGTTTCAACAGCCTCTTCTGTTATAACCAAGGTGTCTGTCCTCAACTGTCCATGAAAATATCTAAAGGAAAAAATATACTGAATAAAAATCTCTAACTCTTAGTGAGAGTTGATGATGCTCTGACCCAATTCTTCTGCCATTAATTGTTGGAGTAATGTTCAATAAACTCTTTGATATGGAATAAATCAGTTTGTTCATTTTGGAATAATCTTTTCTACATCTGTATACAACCACACATGCATTCTAATGACCAGAAGCACAGACATTCTTTATTTGATTGGTCTTTATTCATTTTGATGATATCAGACATTAAAAAACTCCTAAGACATAAAACATTCAATTAGGGGCATGGTGATGTTTTAAATAAACCAAAAGCTTTAAAAAAATAGTTTCTTTTTTTGTCTTATTCAGTTGAACATAAAGTACAAGTACACATTAACAAAACATTTCAAAGAAATAATGGAGTTTAAGGCCATAGGAAAAAGAACACTATGTGTTATAAATATTGTGAAGACATCCAAGAGGCTTTAAATATTTTAGCTATGCTATTATGCTACTCTAAAAGTAATTTAAGTTACCTAGTTTACATAGTGTCCTGCCAAGGTCTTCACTCTACCAAGCTGTTCTTACACACACACACCACAAAACACTCAAGTCTTTCTCATTTAGTAAACACACACACGTGCACACACACACAGCATACAAGCAGCGAATTTTCTTTATATGGAATGCATTCTGTTAAAACAGTGTCTACAGAGCAGCTGTAATATAGATTTTCGGGCAGTTGTCTTCTCAGCATGGTTCAGCTTGGTTTGAAGTAAAATGTTTCTCTTAATTAGTTACTCTTGAATGAGATTGTGACTATATGGTATATATTAATCCTATTTGTATATTTAGATATGAAAAAAGTAGCATTTGGAGAAGAGCGGATTTCTATTTTAGCTATTCGAATGTAGTTGCATGTAGTATGTAGAGCATGTAGTTCACTAGATCTGGTATGAAGAGCATTGAACCTATACAGAAAACAGGAGGCTGTTTGGGATTCAGTACAAGCTAACATAATGACAAAAATGTACCCGCTAAACAAACACCATTAATGTGATCAGACAGAAAATGTTAAATGCATTTTGAAGCGAAGTATGTTGCTTCTGGTCACTGTAAGGTGCAGAGCAGCAGGCGGCCTTACTGAGTGATGTGCAGCTTGAGCCGCCATGACAGCAAAAATGACTAAGTTACAAATAAACACAACAGTACAGATGTAGACATGCCAGGTAAGAGTAAGACATCTGTGAGAGACTGCCTGTTAGTCCTAAAGGCTCACAAATTAAATAAAAAGACAATTTATATTTGCATACTCAGGCGCTGCAGTAGGAATTTTGAGCCCACTGCCTGGTTAATCCTGACAGTTTCCATTCCCAGGTCTTCGCAAATAGTCCTTACCTATGGAATAAGAAATATGCCACTTCAGTCTGAATCTGTGCCTTAATTTGAATTTGTGATTTTGTTTTCTAGTTTGTATGGATTGCATGTGCACAAGGTTTTAAATTCAATTTGATATTAGTCTTCACCCATTCATCCATACAAAGAGGTCAAGAGGATCTAGAGCCTAACTTGGAAACATTGGGCATGGTGAGGGTTCACACTGAATGCAATGCAAGCCTCTTGCAGGGTAACATGAACACACACACACTCACACATGGCAATTTAGCATTAAACCACTGCATGGACCATCATGTTTCTAGAATGTGGAAGGACACCAGAGAACATGGAGGAAGACTAATGACTAGGAAATATGAGGTTGTGACCACTATGCCATGCATAAATTATTAAATTTATGGCGGTATGATCCATTTCAAATTCAGTTCTTCAAATTCCAAAAATGTGTGCATAAAACACTACATCTGAACCTGAAGAACTGCAGTGGGAATGTATCGATTATTATAAAATTGAATTTGAAGCCTTGATCACACATTCACCATGGAATATAATTTCACTTTGAATTTAAAACATCTTCATTTTCTAAACAATTCAAATAAAGGCATAAAAATTCAGATTTATACATTTTTAATAGAGATTTCAGCAGACATTTCTCATTCCATACACATCTTCAACTCCTTTATAGCACGTTAGTGCACAGTAGATGGTAACGCTGTTAAGCTATCAAGCAAATCTGGGCTAAATGCTAGAAAGCAATGTGAAACATTCATTCTTTTTTAAATAGCAAAATAAAACGCTCTTCGCTGTAAATAATCAAGGACGTACACTTACACTAGAAGCACCCACCGACTCACTAACACACACAGAAAAATAGCATTTCAAGAATTACTAGAAATCACTGGCTGATAAATTAATTCGAACTAAAGTAAGCTAGACTCAACTAAGCATCTCATCTACAACCTGCTCTGATGGTGTTCTTAACTTTTAAAGCCAAGTATAACATAGACCACCACCAAAACCACACAAGACACAGTGGACTCTTGTCGAGATGCGTTTTAATCTAAGTTTAGTCAATTACACATTACGCTTTTATGATGCAGTGTGGCAACAATAACAGAGAGGAAAGGGCCAGCTCTAGCTCTCATTACAATACTCCCAAAGGTGTAAAGAAAGTTACCACCAATTTCAACCAATTTAGGTTTAATAATGAACATAAAGAAACACACAATGAAATTTAACTGAATTGCTCTTTAATCAGAACAGGCTCACACATCTCGGTGAGCACTTGGTAATCTAGAGAAATGAAAAGCTTCTGACCCTCATCATAAATCCCACACGAAGAATCACACGTCATTTCTGGGCACGTTTTAGACACAAAGCCTGGAACTCTACATTAAACTACAGAATTTTCCGGAATTTATCTTCAAAGTTGACCACATGGGTTAGGCAAAAATCTGTCCCATCATTGTCGCGTACTGGTAAATACCCCACATGGGAAAAGCTCCCACGGTGGACTCAAAAAGGGCTTGAACTGTAGTGCAAGATTTTCAACATGTCCGCTAGTTTATTTTACAAACATGACTGAGATTCCATTTAGACTCTATGAGTAGTAGCTTCACTTAAACTCCCCTCTCAAAAAAGCTCTGCATCATTGCTACTTGCTGTCATCTTTGAAGATAAAATTATAAGGTGTATATATTTTTTAAAAGACTAAAGCAGTAAATGATGAGTTTTGGTTAAACTCAGAACAAACAGAAATAAGCTGATCCGTTTGGAAAGTCTTTGAAAATCAATCAATTCTTTAAAAAAAGTGACAAGTAATGCAAGTCATGATATTGAGCAACATCACTGTTTTTGGGCCAAAAAGTCATGTTTCACCAGGTTGGGACTGTGTATATTATAAGTTTACAGTTGTGCTTGGGCCACTCACATGGCCCACAATGCACCACGAGAGTATTTGGAGGAGGTGGGTGTAAACATGACAATGCTTGGCAAAGAAAACAAAACAAGTACAAAACAAAAAAAATAATCAAATTTCTCTTGGTAAAAGTTCCTTCATGTATGTTTGAGGTGTATACTGGGTGGAGGCCGATGATCTGTCTTCAGTAATCTTTACAGGCGCCTATGAGTGAAGTAGGAGCCCAAAGCCACCGCCATCACCAGCACCATCCCTGCCAGCAGCCACTTGCCCCTTTCCTGTAACTTTTTGCTCTCTGCTGCTGAACCACTCCCATAGATTTCTGCAAAGCGCTCCTGTGAAGAGAGAGAGACAAAAAATCCAATCTGTAACATCACATTCACCATCAAGTGTTGAACACACATGAATCCAAAGTGGGAGGGAATGTGGGGAAAATTCTAGAAAATGCTCCATGATCTTTCTAGAAAATTCCTGCAGCAGTAACCCACTGTGGATCCTACAGCCAATCGTACGGCTTCTTTAAGGACCTGCCCATCACAGGCCTCCTTCTGACACGCCTCTTCCTCCAACAAGCTTGTGTGTGGTTAAAATAAAATGCAACCACCAGAGGGCGCACGCCTCTTTACACAGGGTTACAGGCTTAACAACTGGCTTTTAGAGCAGAATTCTATAGCAACCAGTTTTATGCAAAGTGGGCTTAAGGCTTGAACATGTTTCCAAAGAGAACAGCAAACAAATGGAGCATGCTCTCTGACTGAGCTTTAGCTGAGCATGTCAGTCAAAATCATGTGAATCTATTGCTCAGATTAGCCTGTCTGAGCACATATTGCAATGACATTTTCTATTCCATCCTTTTCTCTAAACAAGTCATTCAGAACTGAGATTTTTTTTGGTGTTCTGAAGGCTGTGTAGTTCCTGTGCCTTTCTCCTCTTCATTACCCAACAATGAGATCAGGCACATGTCAAATACAGCAAAAATATTTGGAGCACGTAACCCTGCTTACACCTCATGCTGTAGTCATGCAGACTGATGTCATCCCCCAGACTTGCCTTTCGCCCCCGATCCTGTGTCTGTCTGTTCCGGTGTAATAATCAGAGAGAAAAAATGCTAAAGGGTTAGACCAAAATGTGTCTGTGTATAGATGTATAGATTTTTTCCCCCATGGATGAATCGAAAATGAGGTTTATTACAGGCTAGATCTCATGTCCTGGAACATTTTATTATAGCCTGTACAGACTGCATGTGTGTGGCTTCACACTGTGAAATATTGCCATCTTCAACTGTAAATTTTTCAGAAAACTACAGACTTTACTGAACCGGATGTAAAAATATAGCCATCCACCAACCCGATCGAGACCTGACATGCTTTTATTCACTCAAGGAAAGGTTTGATGCTGGTTGTCAGGGACACATTAGCATTCACACAAAAAAAATGGAATGTGGCCATACACGTCTCTGAATGCCTCTGGTGTGTCAGCACACAGAATTCAACCTGTTCACACCTTAAGTTAATGCTGTCCATTTCTCACAAGAAACTGATGATTACAGACATGTTTAAGCCATTTCTGGCTATACTAACCATTTGTTAATAATTATACCACGATGTTGATTTCTCAAATCTGATTGGTCAGACGGTGCGCATTATTTTTGCTCGGACAGTAATACCAATTGCTACATAAATAACAGGTTAATATTAAATGTGTCTGTACAAGTCCCTGTGTATGAGTTGTTACTATAGAAACAATAATGTGTTTGTGCAATCAAATGCTCCACATATTCTAGGATTAATAATAAATGGATTTTGAAAACAAGTGTTGAAGTGTCAGGTGGCCTGAGGTAAAGCAGCAATTTGCCAATGATTGGAGTTTTTAAATTAAATCACAGAAAAATATTTCAATGTGTTTTTTTTAGCTGTTCCAGAACTTTAGTTCTTTCCTGTTACCAGTTGTGTTATAGCAGCTATAAACAGTTATTCCTCTTCGGCCTTTGTTGACATTCAGAAGAAAATAACTGCAGCTTGATGTTATGTGGACACGGTACTATTCCATGTATAAGCTGTTACTATAGAAATGACAATGTTAAAATGTGTACTGTCGGAAATGCTGTCGGAAGCACCACTCTGGAAAATGAGTCAACTTCTAAATCAATCAATATGCAGAATTCGAGAGTGCTGTGGTGGAAAAAGATTTTGACAACTGAAAAGATTTACAAGATACCCTATGATCCTTTACCATAATGGAAACAAAAATAATTAAATAAAAGATGATTTGTAGCCATGGTTTGTGACGCAGATACGCTGACCATCAAACCCACTTAGCAGCAAGGTACAAGGTGTACACACACATGCACAGCCAAGAGCAGAGACAGAAGGAACATTGTCTAGCACTTCTGGGCAAGGGTGGCTGAAGTGGGGCCCTTTAAATCCTGTCACATTTGCAGCAGCAGTGTCAAAAATAAACTATACGCAAACTGAGGACAGCAAGACAAAACAGTGCAGGAGGACAGGAAAGGTGGAAATAATGTGATCAAAACTGCTGAAAGGGTGATCAAAGGTTTCTGCTGGCTGGAGAGCTAGATTACGTGTCTTCAAGCATAAAGTAAAAGAGAATTAGAAATAGAGAATTTCTTTGGAAATTAATGAGAAAGGGAGTGGCGGTTGAGCACATGGAATGGTGGCAGCTGATAACGTTTCACAAGAGTTAAGAGTGATGTGACGACGTAAGCTTGTGACCTGCAGCTCAAATGCACATCACCGTCAAACTAAAAAAATAATAATAAATAAATACAGAGCATGTATCCATCTGGCACACATTGCTGTCAAGCACAGTGGGCTCAGCTTGCAATAACAAGCATACCTTAAGCTACAGGACATTCCTGCACACAAAGCTGCACTGAAAACAAATACTGTGCTTTACAGAGCCACTATTCATTAGAGCCAAGAACACACAGAACCACACGTTAAACTCAGAGAGGATGAGGATGTTCTGATGATCACGCCACATGACTCCTCATGATCAGCTGCTTTAGAAAGAATGCAAATATTGACTGAACTGAGGCAAGGTTGTGTAATGTACACTGTCTCATGCACACCCATGGGCTAGAACATATTGCATACATACAAGGTGAACTGGTATGTAGGGAATGTGTGAGAAAAGTAGGCAGGAGTGCAAACAATGGCATGTGACTTGCCTTGCAACATCATAATTACTAGTGCTGATTATTATTTATTATTTTTTTTCATCTTTGCAGTGAGTCAGTCGAATCACTCAAATAAACGATTCATTAAGATTCACTCCACAAAACATTTATCTACATGGTTTGGCTAAATGTGCACTCTAATTATGACAAGTGACAAACAGCTTAACTGGAGTAAAATAGCTCAATGTGTGTCTGTATTTAAAAGAATTATTTTTCACACCCAGCCCAACCCAGACTATTACTGAAATAGTGGAAATTTCCAGCTCTGACCAAACATGGCAAAAAACATCCAGTGAATGTGAAAATGTTGTGATGGAAAAGTTCACTGACTTAAAAACAGACGCGCTGAAGACACAAATCTCAGTCATAACCGAACCAAAAGCAGCTTCACAATTAACAGGTGTTTGTTGACGGGTAAAACAAAATGTGAACCTACATAAAATAGATGTCTGAAAATCATAAAACCAGAATAAAGGGACTGATTCTTATAGCGGGAATGATTCAGCCTTTTCTAATGATTCCTTATATAATACGTATCTACAGGGAGGTTGAAGGATACAGTTCTTTCTAATTAGGCTTGTGTATTATTATGAAATAAAGCTAAAATATTAAACCTTAAACCAGCACTTCATAAATCTAATCTCACTGCAGTTGAACAGTATGTGTGATTACAACAAACAATAATTCGGACACAAATTTTCCTGTACAGAGGAAAGAACAGAAAACCTGATCTCAGATCCTTAATAATAAAGTCTAAATGCAGATGTTGGGGCAATCAAATGACATTTATTTTTTTTTATTGTAAAATGTTTTAAGTCTTTAGGTAAATGTGTTTATACATCAATTTCTATAAAAGTAAAAGATGTGTGTTACAAAAAAGGTGAAGCCCAAAATAAATACAAAACTGTACAGCGAATGTTTTGGAAAGTTGTATAAAAAAATTTGAAAACAGTTTGTGTAAGACTTTCATATCTATGGCCTTTATTGTTGTTATTGTACCGCTTGTAGGTTTTGCATTGTTTTGTAGATAATGGACTATTTTAAACACCTATTAACTGACTACCCCAACTACTGCCTTTGGGATTACATTAAGTAAATTTTGAGTAAACAAGTTTTCCTTTCTTTTCTCAGAACAGGGAAACCTGGCAAAATGTTTGTGACTCAATCACTGCTACATATACGCTACATATGTGACGGGTTACAGAAAAAGTTAAATACTGGAGTGTTCTCTTACGTGTTCTTCTCTTAATATAACATAAAACAGTACACAGTGTCTGACTGGCAACATAAACAACAAAAAAGATTAAGATTCTTACAGTTCACTAAACCATAAAGTGCTCTTTGAGATTCCACATGTGCAGGACACAAACACACCAGTCAGTTCTTTCTGCTTGCTGATCATGTGCAGTGTTACTCAGACTGGTCATGTCCCCTAGTCATGTCTGCCAGTTGATTGAATCCTGCTTCATACAATCAGGTAGTGAACATGTCCAAACATGTTTGCATCAATACCATCCAGCACACAAGACATTGGGAGAGAAGGTTTCCTACACTATTCTTCTTATCAAAACTTAAGGCCTGCACGGTATAGTATGTGCTATATAAATGGTGATGGTGGGTGAACGATCACACCTGCACACAAAACCTCATCTGCCAGGTGCCTGAAGTATTGTAAAACACCCAAAGGATGGGTAAGTTTAGAAGATGTGTGCAGTGGGATTGCTGCTGCTAGGCAGCCGTGTCTGCAAACATCTCTCCAGTGCACAGAAAAGGGGATCAGGCGGAGCCGGGACGAAAAATCACAAAGGTGCAATTTACACTAGTCTTTATTACCACGATTATTTTCTGTGATCATGAGCGTATAACATTTGACATGTCTGTCAGGCAGATATCAATGTAGTGTGTACAGTGTATTTATCAGCTTTGCATTTTGAGACAAAGGACACACCCACAGGATATACTGCCATTAAATCATTAAACCGGAAAAAAAAACAACCCTAAAATGGTAGACGATCCTTATCATTATTTATATAGTAGAATTAAAATAATCTCGGTCAAATCAATCCCTGACGGCCTTCCTAGCTATCGTATTTGCATAGAAAAATAGGATCACAAAGTGTACACAATGGGAATGATGAAACTGCGTCTGTATGCCAGGTGTAAACATGAGTCTTTTTGTTAGCCAGATGATATCGAGCTGCATAAGCAAGCTGTAAAGGAGACACAAAGAGACAAGATTTCTCTCACTCTCTCAAAAAAAAAACTTGATCTCAAATCAGGAATATTCCCTTTAATTCATTAAGAGTGGAATTACGTGATCTAGTGACCTGGGAGAGGCAGAGACGACGCTTTAAGATGCTTTGTGAATACGCACTACAATGGAAACAGAGGTATGCAGGGGAGAACTCTTCCTGAAATAGGAAAGACATGGAAAATATAAAGCTAAAGTTGGCAAGAGAGGAGCGGTAGGGAGATATCACTGGTACATTGCCAAGGTTACAGCAGAAATATTGAGAGGTGTGTACACAGTGTGGCAATGTATATGTGTGAGTCACTGATGTCCTGAGTGCTTCAAGAATGAGTGCACTGGGAGGAGTAATGATGCAGCAATATACTGATGGAAACTGATGACTGAAAGTGTGTGTGTGTGTGTGTGTGTGTGTGTGTGTGAGTGAGTGAGAGAGAGGATTGTGCGTGTACGCGCACGCAGAGAGAGCCACAAGTCAAGCAATCTAGGTTTCTACACTATTGCAATACAGTGACCCCTTGACCTCTTCTTACCCCACTGGTCACTGGTCACTCACTCACACTCACACACTCACACACACACACACACACACACACACACACACACACACACACACACACACACACACACAGAGAGACAGAGCATCAAGTACTCTGTTGTGGCTCAGGCAGGTCATTATACCAAAATAGAAGCCATTGTCTGTGTCATCTGTCTGGTACAGGATGCAAAAAAGGCATTGGTTCGGCTACCTAAGGTTACTAAAATAGATATTCCTTTAAGAATTCCTTTAAAACATTTAAGATGTATGCATTTTTTTTTTTTTTTTTTACAATTTTGAACAGTTGTTAGTTAGCTCATCAGACAAGGAAAAACTCAGGTTCTGGTTCTATGTAAAGTGATCAGGCTTAAAGATGGTAGCTGAAGCAAAGGTCTGCTAGTTTGGTATGTAATCATGTTAAAACAGGCTAGAATGGAAACAAACAAATGTATGATTATGATTGTTATACACAGTTGAGAGGCTGTTTTAGACAAAAAGGTCTAGCAAGTTGTTGGTCAGCCTTTCGGCTATACCTGAGGTGTTAAATCCTCAGGTTGCTGCTAAAAGATGTCATTTGAGTCTTACTAATGTCTTTATGTTCTGTTGACCACAGGTTACTGTGTGTTGTCCTAACAGGGGAGTCATATGTCAGTTTCACAGCAAACAATCATTTTGTCAGTTTTCCCACAGGTCTAGAAAAGACTGATTAATCATTGTCAATTGTGACCACAAATTAACATGGCTAGTAATCTGTGTGTGCGGCAGGAGCTAGGATTCGAAAGCGTGTGATCTTGTTACCCAGTTACAGCATCATGGTGTGTTACACATGATATGGATTATGCTGAAACATGCTCTAAATACAAAGTGGAAACTTTTGTTTTACGAAAGTCAATAAGAAGTCAGGACTTCTTCTTTTGGCTGTTAAACCTACATGTCCACCAGGCAACTACTAAATAAAAAAAGACAAACAAACAAACAAACAAAAAAAACACGACATCTGCTTGTCCCAGGCTACAAATTTGTCCCGCCCCGAAGCCCTTAACTGGATTACAGAAATCTGAGAAACACAGAACGCCATCGCTGTCCCTGACTGTAACTTAGTTCTATTTCAAATTCATCATGTTTTATTGGATAAGCTTAACAGAAACAAGCAGAGCTCTGTTCCACTTGTTCCCATGAGCCGGCCCCCGGACAGAACAATCAGTGCTGGCAGGAAGGGCAGAACTTCCTGACACTCAATGGAATGCTGCTTGTCAAAAGTTTTTTTATTTCAGGCAGTGGGACAGAGGTGGAGGAAATCAGCTGATCTGAACCAAAAAAGCTGCTCTGAAAGGTGACATGACCCTGGAGAATAGACAGGAAAACAATTTGTGGATTTGTTCGGGTTATTTGGCTCAGTACATGTGACGTCACTTTCACAGAAATGTTTAACACCAAGGCACGGCTGATTATGTCAAATCTGGTAAAAGAGGACGGCTTTCAACGGTCACAGAACAGGATATGTGACAAGATGGGGTTGCTGAGAATTACAAAGCACTTTCAGAACAGAGCAGGATGTGTTTGGATGTTTGTCCATGTCTTTGATCAAAGAACATCAGTCAATAAGTTGGCCTGTGTTTACCAGAGTTACATCATCCCCAATAGAGCTTGTCATTTTCTTTAATCCCCCACAGGTCAATGACATCAGCATGATTCAGACCATCGTTTATGGGGCACCAGACTTTCAGAGAGGTGAATGTGGTTAACAGTGTTATTCCTGCCACTTTAGAAAGAGTGTTGCTGAAATAATGTCCTGTTACAAAAGGAATGTCCTGTTACAACCTTGTATCTCTGAGACAATAGTTTTAACTGGACATATCTCGCACTTCTTTAAGAAGCAGGCATGTGGAGTTAAGCTTTGTGTACAGAGCATTTTCAGAAATCCCCAAATGGTACAACGTCTTCTTGCACACCAAGACAACCAGCACCTAGATAACCGGGTCACTCGCTTAAATACAATTCATGCTACACAGAGTACAAAGATTATTATACAGCCATGAAAATAAATAAATTAAATGTTTGCCATTATGATGATTTTCTAAAAGAATTAAAGTTAATATGGCACTGTGTGCATGAAAGAACTGTGATACGCGAGGTGATAGTTTCTAATCTTTATTACTCGAATGTCTGCATTGCTCCTGGGTGTGTTCAGCATCTGCAGTAGTGATGCCAATAAAGCTCTCCTGAACTGGTGATAGAGAGAATGTTAAGTTGTTGCTCTCTTGAACAGCAGAGGCGATATTAAAAGAGAGGAAAGCATCGAGTCATTTTTTTCTCCATCACTGTGCTACAGAACTCATCCCTTCCACTATTTTAGGTCACATCTCTAGAGCTTTGTCTAAAGGAGGGTTCCTTGCTGTTACTATGGCGATATCTGTGTGGCTTTGTGTGTGAGGAGGATATGTAGAAGTTAAAGAGGAGATTAATAATCTTACTAAGGAGATGTCACCTTCACATTTTCGTAATGTCAATCTCTTACACACACACACACAAATAGCAAAAATAATTAAATTCTAAATATTTAAATTCTATACATAAATAGAATTAGAAAAAAAAGGAACTGTGAGTAATCAGCCCTGTTGCAAATATTAATCACCTAAACACTGTTACTTCATGAGCTTATTGCTTTTCCTAATTACAGAATCACTTTTTTTAAGTAAATATAAAAAATTTATTTGAAAATATAATCAACAGATATAATTAAAATGTGCCATAAACTAAAAGCATCCTCACTGGAAAAGGCATCATAGCTATATAATTTGCTCGTAAATAGTTCAATGACCTAAGACCTATCAACTAAATACTGTAGTTAATGATAAAAGTTAGAATCTACGTGTAGATGTGCTTCAAGTTTATCAAGGATTATTACACTAATAATGAAATTAAATCCATAAACAATTACTTAGAAGCCAATCGTCAACCCAGGCATAAACACACTTCTCCAGTCCTGTAGGTCTAGTACATTTGTTTACTTCATTTCTGTTGTTGCCTTTGTGACCTAATGACCATGCCTTTGCCTGCAGTGTGTTTGGGAAGCAGAGAGTACAAAATGATCAGAGCACAAAATGATCAGTGCACGCTGTGACGGCTCACATGGGGAGCTTGCGATCGAGCGCAGAGATTGAGCAATAAGTAAGGAATAAAACAACAGAATCTTGCTGTTCTAGAAACTTCACTTTTGATTCGTTTTTACAACAGTTATGATTTGTATCGCTTCAGAGTTCCTGTTATCGCTTATATTGCACCAGTAATAAACTTTCAATCGCTAGCCTCTTTTTTCCATCTTGACATTTGTAAGATGGGGGGAAAAGGATAGTCTGTACTGAAGACTCTCCCATGTCGGAAACATACAGCTTTACCTTATTTGTTCAAAAATCTGGACAAACAGCTCACAGGGAGTATCATATCTAGAATAAAAATGTATTTACATTCATACATACATACAAGCATCACTTGTTACTATAGAAACGATAGCGTATTAGTAGGAGTGCACTAATATGAACATGCGCGTTGTAGCAATGTTATTGGAAATTAATAAGCACCACATACAGATAAATGAACACCGTAAAGCAGACATACAGCAAATCCACTGGGACGTCTAGCAGGAAACAGACTGCAGGCTGTGGATAATAGACACACAGACTCTGTGTGTGTGTGTGTGTGTGTGTGTGTGTGTGTGTGTGTATTTTCCAGACTCATAGTCATGGTATGTTAGCACCATCAAATCCATGCCCAACCATGCCTGAACACATGAGCACAAAGAGACATGTTATCTGAGAGGGAGAATGAGAGAGGAATTAAAAAGCCAGAGATTAATGTTGTGAGGCAGCCATGAAGGAAACTGCTAGGAAAAATAAAGTGAAAGACAACTGATTGGTGAACTGCACTGATGAGCTGCATCCTAGTCACATTGTATTACTTACTGGAATTAATCCTGAGTCTCAGATGAGCTCAAACTCTATGAAAACAAACAAATAAGCAAATCAATAAATAAGATTTCCAGTCAAATGTTTGTGGAAATTTAGCTTTTTTTTGTATTGTAAATGAGCCAGTGAGTTAAACACAACACGAACCCTATCCTGATTATATACGGCGGGTCTACAACCAGGTCAGAAACCAAAAATGGTTTTCTCCAACATTTTATCCTTTCTTCACGAAGGCATGAGAAGCTTTCACTGTAAATTTTACTTGAACCACATGGACACAGAGTGAGCACGTCTACTTTTATGTCCGTGTTATCTAAGAGTTATTGATTGGCTGTAAATAACATACATCTCATTGAGGACTAAATACACATCACATACATCTTGAGTTTTGGATTAATTAATTAAACAAACAAACAAACAAACCCTCATCATATTGTTAAAAAAAGAAAAGAAAAAAAAAGGCGTTGTCAAAGTTGACAGATGCCCAATTTGCTATCAGCTCCAAGTGAAAGCAAGAATTTTAAGAAGAGGAGATTGCTGCAGGGGCGGGGTGCAGGCGATGGAAAGAACATCACGGAGGGAAACGGAACCATTAGAAACATAACAGAGCTGCTGGGAGGAGACGTGGAGACGTAAGAAGACAAAAAGGAAACTGTGGGAGTGATACTGTGGTTCGGAGGAGGGAAGAGAAAGATTGAACAGGCCAGTGACATGGCCTTGTGGAGAGTAAGAGCAGGAAAGAGAGAAAGGAAGCGAATCAATGAGTGAAAGTGAGGAGAAACTGCTGATGGTCTGATTTCTAGACGAAGCCGGCTTGAGCAGGGATTCTGACTCAGCCAGGGTTCATGTACATAACACACTAGTGCTCAGCCACAGTCTGAAGATGTGTAAATATGTACACACACACTTATCAAAATCAAGATAACTGAAGAATCAGGAGACTAAGACGCAGGATCAAGTCAAAGAGACGGTTCATTGTGAACAACATTGTGGGACTTAGAAATACATGTAGAATAAACAAAATCTGAAAACAAGAGACTTTTATACTGAGGTGAAGTACACGCAAAGGGCAAGCTCAAGACAGTTTGGATAATGCTCAAGGCTAAAATAAGAGAAAAATGGCAAAACATCACAAGTGAACAAAAGATCAGGCACTTTTACAATGTGATTAAGCAAAAATCACACAGAAGTGAACTGAAATAATTAAATTGTGAATTGCTCATCACATAATCAAGAAATAATAGAACTAAAACTGCACTGAGGGCAGGTGCACTGCTAGTCATCGCTGTTACTGTCTGCTGTTGTTGATGAGGATGCTGACATTTAAATGTGCATGTGGGTAAAGAAACAGATGCACAGTCTGAGCATTCTCGCTGATGTAGGATGTGTCTGATCCAGGAATCCTTTATGGAAGTGACTTGGGTCTGATTTGAGCAGATCAGATTTTTGTATCTGCACAATTTTTTGAACTATTACTAGTAATTTCTTTGCATCGAGGCACACTGACCTGCTCTTCCCTGTTATTGATGGTCAACTTAAGTCCCATGATGCTGGCTAATCTCAATGCAAGTGCATTAGGAGGGGACTCAAAGCTGCACATCATTCTTCCACAAGACTGAATATCACACACACGAAAATGTGACAGACTATTAATAGCAAAGAGTGGAGCTGATGCACAGTAGACTGATCTGTTGTACGAGACCCAGTTGTACACAGGCACTGTACAGTGAGGAGGAGAGGAGAGAATAAAAAAAAAAAAAAAAAAAAAAAAAAAAAACCCCTTTTCTGCTGCAATGTAAGGTTCACATACACACACACACACACACACACGTACACACTCACAGTGACTCATCTCAGTGGTGACAAATCACAATCTGTGAAAGCAAGCAGAGAACTGTACACACACACACGCATGTACGTACATACATGGACACACGTACATGGACACACCACTTCTTTCCTACTGAATCTCATGAAATAAATAAAAAAAAATCAATCTTTTACAATGGTGTATATTACAAAAAACAGAAACCACATGACAAAAACAGAATCACCTTCCCCTCTCCACCTCCACACCCATGCTGAAATGGATCAGCCCACCTTCTCCTTCTTTCCCAACCCCCCTCTGCAAAACAACTCAGAGGAGTGGTTTACCCTGTCCAACATCTTGTTCTTTATCCTCACCACTTTCCCTGTCTCTCCATCTCCCTTTCCATCTCCCGCACAGACACACTGGTGACGAGGCACCAGCACACTAAACCTCACCATCTGTTTGCTGCCATATACACTTAGCCCATATACACACGCACAAAACCCCACCAAATATGACACACACACAAAATCACAAATATATCTCAAACACTGGCCTTGATTTTTTCACTAACCATCAACAGCCGAGGATTGTGACCTTGAGAGCGAGTGGATGAAGTTGCGACAGGATAAACAGCTGGTGCCCTCAGAGAAAGAAAACACCATTCTAAATAAAAAAGGGGGCTGGGTTGATGGGATGTGTTTTGTGTAAAGCTGCTATGTCTGGGGGGGCAGCGATAGGGGATGTAGCGAGAGATCAGTCATTCATTTAGATCATCCTCTCTGTGTTTAGCTATTGGCTATGGCCTGTTTACCGTCTCTCAGAGATCTTTACCTGGACCACTGCAGGGTGTGTGTGTGTGTGTGTGTGTGCGTGCGCATGATGCATGTCCTCTGTGTCTTTGTTTACGGCAATCACGTGCACAGAGGGTTTCCTCACACATTACAACGTACAGCCAGACAATAAATTAAATAAGTACTGGAATAGAGAAAAACACACTCCCTCACACACACACAATGTGTGGGGATAAATGACAATCTTAATTCATATTCACATGCAATGCCGAAAAAGATCAAAAACTGCTTAGTGTTGAGGAATGTGTGCGATGCAGAACCACCGAGTCTACAGAAAACTGGAGGGAAATGATTTCTGCCTCATGTTTAGAGCTTGTTAAGACAATAGATAACATGAAAAGAGCAAACTGGACTGAGTGTACTTTCATATTTTTCAATTTATTACTTAGAAATGAATTTATATATATATAAAAAAAATTCATGATAAAGTGATGATTAAGGAATATGTTTTAGTATATACCTGAGTTACACTGCAGTTACAGCTGCACATAAAGAGATGTTAACCCTTGTTTATCAGAACACAGACCAAAAAAAAAAAAAAAAAACAACAGAAACTAAAAACAAATTCCTGGAAATGTAAATGTTCAAGCAGAAATACTGTATACTGCTGTCGTACACAAAAAAAAAAGTGTCAGACAATATGAAGGAGAGATGGAGGGATGAAGAAGTACAAAAAGAAGGGATCTATGATGACGACGCACACGTGTTGTTGCATGTCGGATCTGCAACACGTTTACCCACTTGAGAGAAACAAACAGACAAACAGAGAGACAAGGAGAGAGAGAGTCAGAAAGGGGAAAGAGGACCATGACAGTGAGAGAGATAAGTAGTCAGAGATGAAGAGAAAAAACAATGAGAGCAAGAGAAAGTGAAAGTGAAGTAGGATGGGAAATTTCTGTAGGTTAAGGCAGGGCATGATGATGGATCTACAGAGCAAATCCTTTCACAAATATCTTACACATAAAGCCCTGGTCATCTGAGAGAGAGTGTAAAAGAACTAGAGATTTAAACAGAAATCAGAGATAGATTTCTCATTATAGAGACAGCAATTAAAAGAGGCTAAAAACAGCCCTTATTTAAACGCATGCTTGAGTGCATCCTTGCTCGGCTGTGTAACTGTTGGGTGAGAGTGTGTGTGATACAGAGACAGAGACAGAGACAGAGTGTGTGTGTGTGTGTGTGAGAGAGAGAGAGAGAGAGAGAGAGACAGAGAGAGAGAGAGAGAGAGAGAGACAGAGAGAGAGAGAGACAGAGTGAGAAAGAGAGAATGTCGAAAGCTCTCATTAGCACAATGTCCAAACAGGGTTTTTCACCCTAGTGTCACCACACTCATCCCTGCCAGACCACCCACTTCCAAATACACTGCCTGTGTCCTTAATTAAACACACACATATGCACGCACGCACACACACACACACACTGAAGGATGAATAAAGGACAAAACCTCCACAGATACAGTAACATCTCTCTCTTCCTCTATCTTGGTTTCTCTTTGCCACATTCTACCCACTGCTCCTCTTATCACCCAAACTCTCAGCTTCAAGATGATGTTCGTGATTTCGGCCTGACTGAAGAAAAAACTCCCTCCCTCGAGCAATTCACCTCACGTGCACACAAACACCACACACAGACAGAACCACAGGTAACATGGTCCTCAAAATATTAGTGCAGATTCTTGTTCATGCTTCTCAAGGAGAGACAGAGAAAGGGAGAGTGGGAAAAAAACACCTAAATGTACAGACAGACTCAGGTACTGAGACACACCTGCAGCCATCAGCTGTCAACGGCTTCCCCACAGACACGTGTACGTGTGTGTGTAAAAAAAAACGAACCGTAAATATAAAGTGAGTCAGACAGACAGAGTGATGTGATGAGTGATGGTGGTGTAGTTAACAGGTCACCCAGCCCTGAATTCAAGATGACTCCATGCTGGAGTATGCAGTGCTTATAGGGGATGGCTTTTCTCTTTCAGACAAAGCTGTACTTCTCCACCATGCTGAATAATTGTTTGGGTATTTAGTGCATGAAAAAAAAAAGGGCTTACAGGTAAGTACATGTCTGGTTTTATCGGCTGTAAGATGCGTTAAATGGCCACCAACAATACTTTCAGCTGTAGAACACAGTACTAGATCAATTCTAGCCATTAACCAAATTTAACCACCAATTAACTAGGGGCTTGTTCTTAACATGGAACCATTATCGTGCATGCGAGTGTGTATGCGCGAGATATGGAACATTGTAAGTGAGTCACTGAGGGTAGTTGGCCTACATTCAATATGTTCATGCACCATATTCGTGCTTGCCTCCTTCTTGTCAGACTTACAGACCTACTTTCTCTTACCACAAAGGAAGTGACATCAGAAACACATGCCTGCTTCCTTTCATGTAAGAAGAAGTGAAATAAGTATTTCTTTGTTAAAACCCACGTGATGACTTCATTCAGCCATTTTTGGCTCATTCAATGCTGAAGTCACTCACTAGAGCAAGGAGGAATTTCTTTGCAAAACAAAATCCAAATCAGAATTCTGTGTTTCCCCAAAAGGAAGAAGAAAAATAAAAATAGTGTGAATTAAAATGGGCTCTTGACTCAAGTTTAGATCATTTCTGGTATGTTGACATTTTGTTACTATGAATGGTTTAGACATCATGTCCTGCGAGGCATGGACATATTGCAACAGGAGGAAAACACAAGTCCATGTGGAAGCGTTTCGTGTCTTCTGATGCCTCGTGAAGTTCAGTTAAACTCCAGCAGCACCAGCAATACGTTACCCAATCAGAGGGACTCAAAATAAAACAACGACCAATCAAAGAAAACAGCCTCGAAAATGACCTTTCCTATCAGACAAGGACTTCCATAACATATCCCCAGTGGACCACCCATCGTCTGGTTCTTACCACAAAGAGAAAGCACTGCTTTTTATATCGACTGTCCACAAAGCACACTGCATATGTCCTCACTGACAGCATAGGTTTTCATCCTCTGCTTAGTTGACCAAAGAAGAAATAAAAAAAAAAAAAAAACACAAAATGGGGAAAAAGCCAGGACAATGGCATACCAACAGGGAAAACAATAGAGCATCAGGGGGACCGTCCCCTCCACCCACCATATGTAGCTTACACGTGATTCTGTCTGCTGTGCTCGGCTTCATTCGGTTATGATTCAGCTGAAAAGCAGCAAGGATGTTAAAAGCTCAGCTGACCATTCTCTGGCCTTTGCGTTATCTATCGCTTCTTTTCGCCATTTCGTGCTGCTTAAAGTCCCCACCCAGACCCAGGAGAGGACAGACACTAAAAACAGCTCTCATCTCAAGGGGGCAACAAATCAAGAAAATGCAAAACACGTTTACACAATTACTGGATCTAGCGGCAGAGCATGATCAATAACATCTGATTTTGCTTCTTTCATGCCCTTAAACAAGCAATCAGGATCCCTAATTGGGAAGCACACACACACACACACACACACACACACACACACACACACACACACACACACACACACACACACACACACACACAAAAACAATCACATTTATCGCAGCAAAGTGCAAAATATCAATGAAACTAACAATTTATAGTGAATGACTAAAATATAAGAGTGAAAATCACCAGTAAGTTTTTGGATGATTAAGCATTTCACCTACCCATCCTCCTTGCTCTTGGATCCAGGGCTGGATGTTGGTGTCCAGGTAGGTGGTCATCCACTCTGCGATACGTGGCACTAGCGTACTCATCTCCTTTTCCACACACTCGACACAGAGGGCACCTCCGAAGACAAACAATCCCACGATCCGCCCCCAGTTGACACTGTTACGGAACACCTCGTGCATCACACTTGCAAAGCTTTGGTACACCGTGACTGGAGTGATATGCAACTGTGACGACATGTCACTAAAGGCGCGGGTATAACGCTGCTCAAACTCGTCGGCCGAGTCACGCAAAGCCTCCTTTACTGCCTCAAGGCTCGCAATGTCGTTCACCTGCCCCTGGCGGGACAAAGCCGGCGATCGTGGAGGAGTCCCTGCTGAACCTGTCCCGTTCACTGAGCCGTTAACTACCGATGTCAGTGTCTCCAGTTCGGCCGCTCCCTCTGTGTTCCTTTCCTCCACTTGGCCTCCTTCAGTTCCATTCGTATTTTCTGTGAGCCAAATGTGGTTGCAGGGGTAGTTTCTCTGGGAGAGCTTGTACTTGATGTAGTACATAACCAGTTCTCTGTTGTAGTAAGTCATAATTAATTGTGATTAGTTCTATCTGTTGCTGGATACTGCACCCGATTGCTCGTCAGTGTCTGAAAAACAACACGCAAATGTTTGCGTCTCCACTCAGACTTGTATTGCTGGCTCTCTCATCACTGATCTTAAACCAGGTTGACCTCCGATCTTTATTGATTTCCTCTGCTTCTTATTCTCCGTAAACAGATACAATCAAGATGGTGCAAGGGCTCAAACACTGTGGTCAGAGAGCAGTGAAAAGGGAAAAAAAATGATTAGCGAGAGTGCTCTCTCACACTAATAGATTTAGACATACTCTCTAAACACAAGGGGGAAGTCAGAATTAGAAGGTTTAAGAGAAGGTTAAGAGCTACTAAAAAATATACAATAATAATTATAAACCCTACCTTGTGTTTAGATTTTTTTTCCCCCATTGTGAGCCATTATCCAAGATGTAAAAAAACATTTATGATACCATTATAAAAACAAGTCAAATAATAAGTTTAATCAATTATTTTATTTAAGGCTAAAAAATGACTAGGAATTATTGGTACAAACATTTCTTTAATATCCAATTATTTACTTACTTAATTACTTACTATTCCATTCTATCATCCACATCACAACTGCACGTACACTGTTCATTTTTAAATTTCGTTTTGTCTATTTGTAAATATTTACACATGCGTATTTTTGTTTTTTAATTCTCACCTTATTTTTACTGTCTGTGCGGTGTTGTCTCTGTGTACTGGAAGCACTACAACACTATGGGGTTTTTTACACCTGGTCACTTCATGCGTTTTCTGTGATCCGATAGCTATCCGATCGGAAAAATTCCAGGTGTAAATGCCCTCCGAACCGTTTTCGAGACGGATATAAATCCGATCGTTCAAACCACTTCAGGAGGTGGTCTGGGACGCATTTCAGATGACACTGGACAGGTGTAAATGCATGTGGTTGTTCAAGCCACATACGTCAGCGCTATACTCCCCCCAAATGGAAGTACGTCACTCGCAGGTGACTCGCAGGTCGTGCATCGCGCCAGAAACAAATGTTTTCCCACCAGCGCCTGGCTCCGATCTTTCACCCAGGTGTCTCGTTTGGTCTTAAAATGCACTGCTGCCACCAGCGAAAATGCAGCAAACAGTAAATGCTGTTTTTGTAGCAACCGCACACACCAAAGCGTGTTCCATTTCAATTACCCCGGAAATGAGGTAAAATATATTTGCATATTGGGCGGGAGTAGAAAGATCGGATTGATATCCGATTCGCCAAGACGCATTTATGTGGTCTAATGTAAATGGAACAGTTTTAACAAATTAGATAGCTATCGGATCAGAGAAAACACATGAAGTGACCAGGTGTAAGGCCCTAAAACAAACTCCTCGTATGTGCAAGAATACCTGGCAATGACTCTCCTTCTGATTCTATATTTCTAATTCGAATAGAACAATTCTCAGTAAACGCTATAACGTCACTTGACAATACAGAATTACTCAGAAATGTTTACCGTGATATTTATCACAGAGCTCCATCATCTGCCCCTAAGCCTTATCGTAAATAAACATTTATCCCCATAACCTGATCTCTAATTTACTTGTCCAGAGAAACAGATGGTGCCAGTGGCGTGCACAAGGGGGACTCAAGCCCCTGCCCCGTTTGTCTAAAAGTGTAAAGTGCCCCTCTCTTATTAGTAGTAGTATTATTATGAATAACAATACACTTCTATACCATTTGCCAGTAACAATAATAATTAACACAAAAAAAATAGGCGGACGTATTTACGCGGAGGTGTAGCGGAAGGCGGATTTACCTTTACAGCGCTTTGCAGCCGCATCTTAGCCGCGAGTCTTAAAAAAAAAAAAAAGGTAACAGGTAACGTGGAAAATGGACATTTCTCCTACCATAATGTTGTTGTAAACTTAGCGAATGCGGTAGCACGGGACTTATGATTACTTATTAGTATTACTGCCACGTTTCTGACATTGACGTGTCTTTTTTTTATCCAAGGCCGTTAATAGGCACTAGCATAGTTTAGAATGTGCTCATGTCATTAGCTCGAGGAAATGCATTTAGTGACATTAAATCTAATTCCACGTCCAACTCTAACGTAGAACACATTTATATCTTTGATTTAATGATAGCTAACGCTTCATCCATGTAATACAAATAAAGTTTTCAATATCAACAAAACTAAACATGAATTCAACATGATTAGCTTATTGATTCTCACTGTTATCATCATCTCCTTATTTTGGAAGAGAGATAGAGATGTAAAGGGAGGTACAAGAAGAGATGAGACAAGAAAAGGATAGAGAGATAACAATGAAGGAGCTGCAGGAGCAGATATTGAATACCAGATTCAGGGTACAATGAACAAGACATTAACCAATCCTTGTTGGCCTTACAGTTGGCCTCCAACAGATCCAGCTCATGTTGATCAGCTTAAAATACAGGTTAATAGCGACTACATACAGTTCTGCTGCTCTCTTGGGCCATGTCAGCCAGTAGCTGGCTTTCCAAAAAATCCACAAGGACGGTCAACTGTTAGAACAGTTAGTAAATTCTACGGGATTGAGGAAGAGAAGGTCTTCACAGAACCTAAAGTGTTTCATGATCACTCAATCCCAAAAGAATAAGGCACAGGTGACACTTTTATCCTAAACATTTATGCAACATTGCCTGTCTCCACTTCTACAGTCGAGAGGTCATTTTCTAAGTTAAAACTTGTGAAATGCCGTCTTCTAAGTATGTGTAATGAAGAGAGGCTTTCTGACCTACTGCTGGTCTCCATTGAGCGAGACATTCCAATTAATCGTAATGAAGTCATTCAAATATTTAAAAAGACAGCAGATAGACGAATACTGATTTAAATAAAGGCAATTTCATAAGTTAAAATCTGTACAAAAATACATTTGGTTATGTTTATCGAAGTAATATTTTTGTCTTTTTTAGTGCCCTTTTTGGTCCTTCCGCCCTGCCCCACTGCAGGTCTGTGCACGCCACTGGATGGTGCCCCTTAGCACCTGCCTCTGATGAAGAACAAAAACACCCCTTTCCCTTAGTCTCAGAAATCTAAACTAACCTCGACCAGAGTGAAATCAACCAGCAGGGGAGTTTAAATAACCACATAAGACTTATGATTTCATCCAAGTTGGACATGATGAAATATGAGCTGTAGTAAATAAAGTAGCGCGTGCCCAGTGTCTGCATGTTCAACGCGCGTGAAGAGTTTAACAAACACAAAGCGTGCTGTTCACCATCATTTCCCAACACGCCGTTATTGCTGTTGAGCAAAAGCGGTGACACAAACAGCCTGTAAGAAAGATCGTTCTTAGGAAACAGCACAATCTGCGCTTTAAAATTCACAACTCGGTTGAAAAGCCATAACAATGGGCAGGAATGAAACAGCGCAGTTGCGCGTGGACTCAGACACGCAGCCTGAGCAGCAGCACGTGCGGCACGTGGTGAAGCGGAGCAGCTAGGCTCGTCACACTGCTTTATTTAAAAACACGTTTCGGATAGAAATCAGCATCCAGACATTCACTCGCGTGGGATCGAAAACGAGCTAGGAGCTTTAACGTGGCTGTATTATGGATTAATGCACGCAAAAGGCTGTGGAGCTGTAACAGAAAACGATTTGTTGACACGATATTCACACGTCGAGAATGCATGCCCTTAAGGCCAGCAGTCATGAAGAACGGAATGAGAAAAAAAATCCCAAATAAACGTACTGAGAAGACTAAAATTCTAAAGATCAGTCTATGTAAAGCTTAGTTAGAAATGAACTGCAACACTGGTTTGTTCATCAATAACAAGATCTCTTCCACTTTGGACATTGTACAGCAGCTCGCATAATCTCGGCTGTAAACAACATACATACATGACAACCCGCTGAACCACAAAGTTAAAGAACAACCCTTACTTACCAATATGGAGATCCGTTCCAAAAATCCAACAGGCTAACTCCTATGTTGTTTAGTTATACAAGAGCTATGTTACCAATCTCTAACAACTGCTTTCTAGACTGTACTGTAAAGTGCGAGAAAAGAGGCATAATACAGGAATCTCTTTTGGGCCCGCCCCTGTTTCCCACGCATCGCTTTAGCCCCGCCCACATATCAGCAATTATGTAACTATAGGAACCCGTTTCTGTACAGCGCCCACTCCGTGCGCGTGATATATAGAGACCACTCACTGTTATAGCGCATACATTCGCGCAAGTGCTTTAAAAACAAACAATCAAAAACGATCGGTTTTCGAACGACGAAGTCTTGCGGATGCCATTAAAGTACCGTGTTAAAAAAATAAATTTCTCTATAATCGTTAACCTTAATAATTAGGCTTGATTTACATCAGAAACAACATTACAAGACAGCTAGCTAGCCTAGCCACAATGCTGCAGCAACTTTACTATAACCAAATGAGAGAATAATTATTTGAATACCTTCGAGTTCAAACCATTTTTAAATAAGGAGCCTTCAAACGTTATAGTCTGTATAACTATTGAAACAAATCTTTAAAGCAATGAATCAGCAGAATAAACAGTAAGGTCGAAGTAAATACATTCTCAGCTAATATTCCTTTTCCTGGACAGAACTAGCAGAGCTAACTACGTCAGTCTTGGGCTCCAAGGCTAGCAGCCCTGACGTTAGCTTACAGAATCGGCCCGGGATTCACAATAAAGGACCAAAGAACAGATAGTTATGACCCCAATGCATGCTACTTACTCAGATCATTAAGAGCGCTATGTCTTGCTCTCCCACATGGTCGAAATATTGAGCAAGAGTCCAGCCTGTAAAGCCAACATTTCTTGCTCAACCTACACTAAACCCAGCACTGCAGCCTAGCAAATCTACGCTAGCTACCTAACCTGCTTGTTTTAGAGGACCACACTCCTTTCCACACTCCTTTTGTGACAAATCCCACCTCCTGCGCAAGGATAGGCAAATAGATAACCTTGAAAGATTTCCGCCCATAAAGCTGACAAATCGCCTTAGAGCAGGAAAAAAAAACAAATACGATACAGGACCGACATCTGCGCATGCGTGTGGATTCAGCTTCTTAAGAACTTATTTCATTGCGGTAGATAATGTTGGTGTTTAGGTGGGATCGAAAACAAACCCTGGCCGGAATTCAAAGTGTGTTTTTAAGACTTAAGACTCAAACGTCTATTTTGTAATGATTTAAAAGACTCTGAGAGTGAACTACTCGTGTAAAACCACCCCTGAAACTATTACCCTTAATGGTCTTGCTGTGGTGTTTACTTCCTTTCACCGTCAGCATCCTCTGCTCAATCCACATCAAACAAAGCTTTACATTTAGTGGAGTTTATCAAAACATTATTTTTTCCCCCCAGGCAGGGCACAATGAGAAGTATAGTCTAACAATAAAAAACATATACGTTATGTACTATCTCTCTCTCTCTGTGTGTGTATAATATATATATATATATATATATATATATATATATATATATATATATATATATATATATATATATATATATATATATCTCACACATGATAATCTGTAATATATAATCTGACACATGATATCATTAAAATAATACTAAAATTGCAGATGCATCCCTGGACCACACACTGATAAACCACTGCAGGTTTGAGAGCGGGTTCTCTGTGTCCATGGGTTAGTGAAAATGCCCCTTTCTCTGTGAATGATGGCATTTTTAAAACGTAGGTTACTTAAAAAAGAAAGAAAAAGAAAAAACCACCATATGAAGCCAGTTGAAAGTCAGAGTTTGAGTGTAATGAGCCAGAGATGCAATTGACTGCAAGTGTAAGTGCATGTGGTTAAAAACCTTATCCGAGTTCAGTCCAGATACAGGAAGCATGAAAAGGACTGGAGTGAAAGAAACATTGTTTTTTGAGGGAGAAAACCCCATGCAAGGAAGTTGACACCACAATGTGTAGTGCATTTAATTCTTTATTTTACATGAAAACTTTACACTTCATATTTTTTCTTACTGTATATATTTATATTCCCCGTACATCAGGGGCGCAAAGTAGACATATAGTTGCAAGGGAAGGAATGCTTTCAGAAAATATTTAAATGCACTTCAAAGAATTAAATACATCCGCATAAAATCGAATCCCAAGCTTCATACGCTCTGTTACTACAGAGGCTTTATACTGTTATACTCAAGTATAAACAAATCTGCATTATACAGTAGATGTAACCTTTTTTTAATCATTTGCTTGGTGTTGTTCATGGCAACACTGCAAGATAATGAAGCAAGCTGACTTGATCACACTGAATACTGGGGGGAAAAGCTCAGCTGACGATGGATCTGGAAAGACGATGAATCCGTCCACTAAGCAGGGACTTTCCACCTAGTAGGAAAAACAGAAAGGCAACCTACAAGTTTCCTTAAATATAGGCAAATGGACCAGGCATTTTCTTAACATTTTCCCAGCCAAAGAGTTTGTTTGCACGTTTATGGTGGTGTGTAGTGTGTATTACCGAGTTAATGGAATGAACAGAACATATGATGAAATCAAAAAGAAATGTGAGCAGCTCTACTGTCCCTGGCCAATATTAAGTCAACTCAATTTAACCGTTAATCTGTATTCTTATTAAAATGCTCATCAGAAGAGGAGATAATCATCTCCATTTTCAAAATTCTCACTGGTAACCTGGCACACACAAGACCTAAAGCTGGAATTCAAAAGTTATGTTTCACTTCTGTGTTATATGAATGCAGTATGATTGGAGAAACCAGCAGGAGTGTGTCATTTGCACTGCTGGTCATTAATGCTCCTAATAGAAATGATCAAATTATACCAAAAGAGATTATTAACACAGCAGGTATACATTCACTGCCCAAACATTCTATCTCTTGCTATGAATCCTGACTGAGGATTTAGTAAATCGTTTATCAGAGAGAGGCATAATCTTGCTTCATGTACCAAATGTGTAAATGGTAAATTTAGCTCTTGCTCTTCCAGCTCTGTACTTTGGGACATTGCTGTTTGTTGACATAGTGACAAAAATGATAGAGATCAACAAAAAATATATATAAAAAAACAAAACAAAAATCAACAAGTAACAATCAGGAACAGGATAGATAACCATATGGTTAATAAATTAATTATTTTTGTCATACTGCCCCCTCTGTTGTGGTATAAATGATATGATTTGACTGAGCTGCACAGTATCTTCAACAGTCAGCATAGAGAAAAAGCTCTGCTGGCTCACAGTGCTGTTCTCTCTTCAAAAGGAGCAGAAGGGTGAAAAGGTCATGAGATCCAGACACGGCGAGTAAGTTTTACACACACAGAACCCAGATCCTGCATGGTTCTTCACACCCGAGGAGGGATATGGAACACTTAAGGTTTTTAAATCACTTCCTGCCTCCTCATCCCATAGTACACACACACACAGACACACACACACACACACACACGTCATGCAGAGGCCTATGAGTCGGTGGCTCGTGTGTGTGCCATCTCTGGGGTGGCGATGTGGAAGACTGAACCGATGCGGAGGAAGAAACGACGCAGGACAGCACGCAGCTCAGGGATAAGGTCAAATTGCATCATCTCACATAGGTGGGGGTAGTAACATGAGGCATGTGGCTTGAACTGGAAGGTGATAAAAGAGTGGGTTTATTAAGACAGCAATACAGTGAATACACACAAAAAAAGGTGTGAGAAATTTAAGTAATAATCACAAATTTTAGGAGGATGTTAGTTACAGATCACCACTGAAAACTAGATCCTATATTACTCTTAATTTTAAATTGTCCAATTAAGGGAACAAAAAGCATATGGTGTTTCCAGAGAGGTGGATCAGTACTAATGTTATCTCTAGCAGGAAAGTCAGGGAAAGCTCCTGAGGCTGTCAGCTTTCTATCAGTACGATGACCTCTGTATGTAAAGGAAGATCCCAGATTTACACTGACAGTTTGACTTATCAGTTAGGAGTTTCCTGCAAGTGAGGTTTACCATACAAACCTGAGGGATAAGGGGAATATATTCAAATCAGGGTCATCATGCAGGAAATAACAAGCTCATCAGCAAAACCATTAAACTCTCCTACGCAGCAGTGTAAAAGAAAACCATTCAGTTTCCTGACACCAAAAATTTGAATATGCATCTTAAACTGACTGGTGACAATGAAAAACTGTGTGGGCTTTAATTTTCAGTTACAGTTTTACATACATATACACATACATTATTGCTTGAAAGTTTTTGAACCCTTTATAAATTTCTAGATTTCTATATAATAGAACCCAAAACATCATCCAATTTTCACACAAGTCCCAAAAGCAGACAAAGTGAACCCAATCATAAAGGTCAGACAAATATAATTTATACTTGCTAATTTTTTTATTCACGAAAATGTTCCAATAGTATATATCTGTGAGAGGCAAAAGAATGTGAACCTCTAGGTTTAGTACTTAATTTCAAGGTCAAATTAGAGTCAGTCCGATTTCAGTCGAGGAGATGACAATCAGGTCTCTATGAGTGGCCTAATTTATTTAAAGAACAGAAATATATCAAAATCTGATGTTCATGATGTGTATTTGTGGGAGAGGATCATTGCAAACACAATGGAGATTTCTGAGGCCTTTAGAAAGAGTTATTGTTGCTCATCAAGCTGGAAAAGGTTACAAAATTCTCTCAAAAGACGTAGGAAAGTTAAGTCCATTGATACATTCCCAGAAGTGGTCAACCAACAAAGATCACTCCAAAAGCAAATGTAATAGAAAGGAATACAGGGTAACTTTTAAGCAACTAAAAGCCTCTTTTACTTTGACTTATGGTAATGTTCATGAGTCTGCCATCAGGTGAACACTGAACACCTTGGTGTGCAAGGCAGAGTTGCAAGGAGAAAGCCATTACTCTTCAAAAAGAATTCATTGTCAAGAATTCATCATGCCCATGATGTTTGCTAAAGATCATGTGGAAAAGTCAGAGGACTATTGGAAAATTAATTAGTGGATGAATGAGACCAAAATAATACTTTTTGTTTTAAAATAAGAAGCATTATTTTTGGAGAAAGGAAAATACTGTGTGTTCCAGAAAAAGAACCTTATACTTGAAGGACCTGAAGCAAGCAGTTAATATGAAGAAACCCAGTAAAATCCAAGTGTTGAAGCTATTAATGTACTAAGGAATGGAATACAATTCTTCTAAGCTGTTGTGCAGAACTGATCAAAAGTTACCGGAAACTTTGCTTTCACATGTATCTGTTGTAAGCCCTTGTGCAGCAATAACGGTAAGTAAAGGTTCACTTTTTTTTTTGCAAGTCACAGATATGTAATGCTGGATCATTTTTCTCAATAATTAAATGAAGAAGTATAATATAGTTGGCTCATTTGTTTGATTGTGTTCACTTTGCATACTTTAAAAAAAATCTGATGATGTTTTGGGTCATATTTATATATATTTAAATATAGTGTATATATATATATATATTTTACCTTGTCATCAGGGAGCCTGAGTGTTCTTGTGAGTAGGAGCAGCAGTAAGCTGGTCCAGGCCTCTCGGTGACTCTCTGAGGTTAGGCTGATAAAGTAGGCCAAGGCTTCACTGCACACACTATGGAAGAAGCAAGAGAATAAAATGCACAATTACTTTAGTGAGGCGAACACTGACGTTTCAATGAGCATCTACTCATTATGAATGAACATACAAATGAAAACTCCTGATAAACTCCTACTGAAATTTTAAATCGCAAGAACTTCAAAGCCACCCTCTCATGTGATAACCATGTACATAAAGTCTGCCACTCCACCAGCCTTACACTGGTAAAATAAAAACATTAAAGAAGACACTTCATAAATGTTTTTAGAAATTGTCCTGACCAGCCACTTTATTAGGAACACTAGCATGCCTGTGCATTCATGGAATTATGTGGTAGGAGCACAATGTGTATACAACTCTTTTAGCCAAGAACTGAAATCTGAGGTTGCAGTGGGGACGAGTTGGCTGAAACTAAAATCTGTCTGGACACCCAGAACTAAAAGGTGCACTAACTAGTCTCTACATCTATTTCTTTCAAATTACAAATTATGAATATCTGTTACAAAAGCAAAGTAGCAATCAAAATAAATGACAGTAAATTGCGGATGTGGATTAATACACGTTATTACATCCAGATGTTTCATTTGCTACTTGCTAGCATGAGTTGTTATAAGAAAGCATAAGGTTATTGTTAACCTCTGTGGGCCCTTCCGAGTGCAAACTCACAGTAGCAGTCGAGTCTGGATGTCGTGCCATGCGCCCTGCAATTGCTTGTCCGAATACATTTGGAACAGTATCCTCAAACTGCAGGCCAAGCTGCTCGTCTCCTGCTTCAGTAGGTTAGGTTTGGACTTTCCCTTGAATCCTGCATTAAGAAACACAAAGGCAGGCAAAACCTCATTATCAACCAAATAGCAAGTACTTTGTAATTGCAAGCAAGTAATTGGCAGATTATTGAATAGCTGATCAGAGAACACCAGGAACATGCATACTAATTGTTGACAAGATACTTTACAGATTGTGATCTCTTTACAGACTGACATGAATAATCAATTTGTGTTGACGTGTGTACATACCAAAAAAGATACTGATGTTAACTAATACTAGTGAATTGTGTTACTTGAAAAATCAGTGGCTAGCTCATAAACAATTGAGCAAATTCTAATTATGTAAGCAGACACTGTTGTAATCTAAATTATATTCATGAAAGTATCAGACATTCTAAGTATGCTGTAACTTTGAAGACTTAGGTGATAGTTTTCTTCAAACAAAACGTCTAGATAGTCTTCTTCAAACAACAAAAATATGGCTCTGGCTTAATGAGCAAGTCTAATTTTCTATATGTATATATGGAGGAGACTAACCTGCCCTCCAGAGCGCTGTCCTCTGCTCGTTGTTGGAGTTGAAGGTTTTAGCGAAGCTGTGTGACTCAAGTAGGCAGTCGAGCAGCTTGAAGAGGTGCTGAGGAGAAAGATGCCCATACATGCCTTGCTCTGACTCACCCTTTGGTTCACCCACCTCGTTCTCCTCCAGAGAATCTCTCTGAATGCGAAGGACACACAAAACACCAGAACCTCAACTCTGCTGGCTCTGCAAGTCTTCTGCATGGCTGCACCCACGTTAAAATACAGCTTCATTCTGTAACATGCAAATGCTAACCCATGCGGAAAAAAGGAACATTTTAAAAATAAAGAATAAGATTGAGAGACATACCAGAGCAGCAGCCATGTTCTCAGCGTCTTCCTTTTTGCTGGTGGCTGGGTAGAAGACAATGTTATCTATGGTCTGAATGAGCTCCAGCTGCACCACACACTTGATGAGGAGCCCTGCAAACAGCCTCTGGTCCGAAACTCCTGCAACACACAGAACACAACTCTTAGAACAGCACAATATTACACAGCGTATACACAGTTGTATATTAGAAAGCATATAAAGCTTTCTAATATTTTACTGATTATGAATATCATTATATTAATCAGTAGACTATAATATTTCTTCACCTCCTTTATTACTGAACATTCCTTTATTCAGTACTCGTGTCTTAGCGTCCATGTGTACACGGTGAAGCATGTTCATGATTCCTTAAGCATTGTCATGACAGACACAGGTGGGAAGTGAAAATGTGAAAACTACTTTTTGTTACTACAAACCACAAGGTCAAAATTATAATAGCTGAAATGTCTTAAGGTGACATTTTGGCATTCTACACTTTCTTATTTGCTATGAAGTTCTAACAGATTTCCCCTTCATTTGAAGGTAGTGAGTTCAAATCCTAGCAAATCGTTTAACTCTCAACTGCTTTTGTGATTAAGATAAATGTATGTTGCATTAGATAAAGGCATCTGCCAAATGCCAGAAATATTAATGTCAATGTAATGTGTAATTTGTCTGTTGCTGAATACACTTTGTATTTATCGAGGCAGTTTGTATGGTAACAGCTAGCTACCTAGCTAGTAATGAACCTTTTAACATTTAATGAAACATTTAACAGAAAGAAAACTTATTTGTTAGCCATAACACAACATTCCTTGGTGAAAGGAGCCTTAATTTACAACCAGTAACTAAAATAACATGCCAGTCCTTGCTATATAAGTGTTTATGCTTTTCTACTATAAACTGAGTAATGAATTTAATGCCTATATTTTACAACCTTAACCAGAACATGGTTTTCAGATGGTATTTGCATATTTATGAGAGTATTTAAGCATGATTATCAATTTCAAATCTGAGATAAAACTATGGAAACAGTCGGCATTATTAACAGCAGGCAAGGTTGTGGATGACAGAATGACCAGAATAAATTAACTGTATCAGGGCTCCATGTTAGATTGAAAGTGTTCAGGTTTACTGTGTTGCACTAAAACAGCTGATGATATATTAAGTGTCATTTTCTTGAGATGCGTCTCAGTCAGCTCAACTCAGTTGGAAAAAAAACTGGCAGTTGAATCCTGATTGAAGTACCATAACAGAAATGTGTGTTATCAAGGTAACAAATTTCGATTAAATCTATAACAAATATTTTGTTTGTTTTTTGCAGTGGAAATTTGAATGTCACTAGAGTCATCAGTGTCCTGGTGTAATGAGAGCCAGAGTCTTTACCAGTGCCTGAACTCATATACAGGATATACTAACTCACACCCCAGGGAGCTATGAAGCTATTTGAGACGTAACCATGGGTTTAACTGTTGCTTTATCCATCCATCAGGGACCATTCATCTGAAGCTCTTCGTATACCATTCTGTCTATTTTAACCTGAATTTACGTCAAGATATAATTGATTTAGTCTGTGAGAGAAGTGATGTGGTAAGAGGAGTTATTTCCTCCTGCATGACCATCTACACTTTATTTGACAAGTGTTTCTTCATTAGGACCATAGAACAACAACACTATTCTATCACTCTTATATTAGCATTTGTTAATTAATTAATTTGTGTGCTGTTTATTACTTAATTTTATACTTGTACACAAGTAAAACATAAAAAAAATAATCAAGAAGTATTAAAAACTGCCCCCCAGTGTTTCTTCTACACTTCCTTTCAAGTCTTTCCTCCTTTATAAAATTTACTTGTGTGATCACATCAAAGACAGCACTGATAACATTTATAGATCATAGTAAATTTTTTCCAGAGTATGACAACAAAGCCTTAAAATAGAATACACAAAATAAGATAAGTGAGATTTACTCACAGTTAATATGGATTTCATGCAAACTGGGAACCCCCAGATGATTCTATGGTATCAGAGAGAATAGGAAGTTCATGGTAAACATAGTAGATGAGAAAAGATACGTTTACTGCTTACGTGCATGGGGCTTTCCCCTCCAGGCCTCATCACTAGCTGTGGACATCTGACTCTGTCCTCTCTCTGACAGTGTCCTCTCAAAGCTGCTCTGAGACTGAGAGTCCATTTCCACATCCTGAAAAACACGGTACAGTTTGTATTGGATGTCATGTCAGAAATATAGTTTGTTTAACGTGATCTCTAACAAAGGTGTGTCAGTGTTCAAAGACATCGAACAAGATTGTTACTGGCACATGAACATCAGAGTGCCATTTAGTTGATGATTATCTCCATGTATCTTTATCATGGTGTGTGTATATGTGCGTGTGAGATATTTGCTTATGTTAGTCATCTCACCATGTGTTTCCCATCTCCCACCTCCTCTTCCTGCCCAGCTGGTCTCCATGTCAACAAGCTATTAAAAGGACAATAATCACATCAGGTCAGGTGTATTTAATTATAAGCATTTCATACAGTCACACAGTTGCCTCACAAACCAGCTTCATGAGCCTGTTGTTAGCATTAGGCAATCAAGATGGTTAAAAAAAAAAGGTAAATATTAATATCATTAATAAATGCAGGTGTGGCCAAATCATAAATTCATTAGTTAGTAACTTGGCAAGCAGTACTGTACTGTTTCAATTGGCCAGAATCCTAACTGACAACACCAAAGAAGTGCCAATGTAATAACATATGATAACCTTTGGTATACTGTTCTCTCATTGCAAGTGAAATATATTTGTCTCTGGGTAGCATCTTTAATTTCTCCTCAAATGTTTTTAGTCACAAGCTGTCTACAGTTTGTGCTAAATGAAAACATTGTGCTCAATATATTATTAGCATCAACATGTACTGTGCAAGGCTCTGTAGTAAGAACAGTTCTTCAATTCTGTGTAGTACAGGGAGGTGGATAGATGCAGAACCAGTAGCTTGTGCTACACTTACGGCGTTAACGTGCACACCACTGTAAGGTATGTGCATTTCATACGCATAGGGGAGTGGAGAACATGTTCCCACAAGAACAATGAATAAAAAAAAATTGCATTGTCGTGAAACCTGCTTGTCCATCTCTGGCACAAGCTACTGATTTGTACAATCCTGAAAAATTAATTTAAAATAAATATTAGTGTGTTCATCACTAAGCTGAAAGCAGACAGTAGTGTGTGTACAGTAAGTGTCGTACGCATGAGGGCTGGTAGACTGGAAGATTTCCAGCATGCAAGTACAGGTGATATCCCAAACTTCCCCACTGAACTTCTCTCCATTCTGGATAACCAAGTTTTCCAAGCAGTTGGTGCCTGAACGTGCTAGCTGCTCATTATCTAAGGACACAGAGTAAAGAGCATGTAAAAGCAGCAAAAGAACTTTTGCCACCAGAAATCTGGAGCTGTTATTTTAATGGCTACATTTTAGTAGCAGTTGTTTCAGTTGGAGGTTTGGCACATTGACATGTATTTGTGTCATCAAAAACAACATTGTGGTGCTTTATTTCTTAACTTGAATGAACACAACAACAATTTATAGACGGCAACATTAGAGACATTTTTACTATTTCGATAACGATATTTTCCATTAAACAGATTTAGTCAGTCATGTGCAGATTTATGGTTTTATTATTATTGACAAAATATCCTTTTCACCAGTAATTTGATTGAGGCCTGTATGTTTGTTAACTAAACAGATAATCAAACAAAATAATGGTAATATAAACACTTGCTCCATTTTGACTGTCTTGCAAAATGGTGGGAAATGAAATAGAAGCAGAACAACAAGTTTTTATTTACTTGTTTGGGCCAGGTTTGTGTTTTTTTTAAACCAGTGAAAAACACCTTAAAGATAAAAAATCTGACCTTTCCTCTGCATTAAAGTGATCACCAGCATGATGAGCATCACTAATGAGCAATGTTCTGTAGGTCACATACCATGTGATGCATGAACTCATGTAGCAATGAGTGTGTTTGGGTGAGTAATTGAAAGCTGTACCTTGTCTGACACACCACTGCAGCTGAGCAAAAACATCGACCAGCAACACCTCGCTGAGCGGCTCGTAGAACTCCGTGAAGACGTCACAAATAGCATAGAGTGCATGGTTACATGTAGTGGTCATCCATTCGGTTTTCTGTGGAAGACAAAAGAACAGCAGAGACTGTCTGATATTTGCTGGTTATTTGTTCTCGAAATAATTGCAAGGATTCAACAGGTCACTAATTTTGCAGCAGAGAGATAAATCTTAAAAGAATGGCTTTCTAGCAATGTAATACTCTGTATACCAAATCTGTGCTGTAGGGGAAAAAATTACAAGAACAGGTACAGAAAATGAATGTAACAGAAAAGTATGTGTACTGCTTTTACCTTGTAAAGAACTGACACCAGCTCATAATTGTAGTTAAGAAGGAATCAATAATGCAAATATATCTCATACAAATGCAAATAGGTTTGGCTTAATAATTAAAAATTAAAAATCCTTTCTAAACATATTTTTAATATAAACATTTATTAGGCCCCCAAACTTTGCCTTTAGACATCTATAATAATAATTTTGTTAATCAGACATGCACAAGCATTACTTTAAATACAAGTTTTCCATTTAAGGCCAATGGCCTAGCCTATACTTGTTCACCTCAGTCTGCTGTTCTGGAAGTTTCATGTTGTCAAAGATGCGGAAGACGATGCGGAACAGGTCGTGCCACCAGTGTTTCTCAAAAGTGTGTCCATAACTCTTCATAATCTCAAACATCACAGTCAGCCCTCTGAAGACATGCATACATGCACACAATGTAAACAGCCTAAATTTCAGTAAGAGTGTGACTGAAGGAGTTTTGGAAGCAGGTCAGCTCACCTGGTCCTGATGTCTAGCTTGCAGCGGTTGATGATACAGGAGAGCTCGAACAGGATAGGGAACCAGCCTCGCACCCACACCCGGTCACCAGGAGCAACGTTCATGTCATCACTAGTGTACTCTCTCAGTACCTGTGCAGGTAGACATTGAGAAACAGCATAGAAGAGTGATCTGGTCTCTAAAAGATCACTCGTGTGCTACAGTAAAGTGTGAGTGCTCACCTGTGGTCTGTCAGACACATATTTGGCACAGTGTCGAATGAGCCGGATGGCTTCCATGCTAGTGTCAGGGAACGCAGCATTGCATACAAACTCAGACAGACACTTTACCGCATCCTGGAACGAGTCAATGGCTGCTGCAAAGTGCTGCTGAAACGTTTTCACTAAGAAGAAATGGGGAGAAAATGAGTGGAAAGGCTTACTTATTGTACATTTAAAGCACTTTTATTAGTGTTCTCTCGGATGAGGAGTTGCTGACACTCACTGACAATGTGTCCTGTGGTTTGGAAGGCAAGCTCCACTATGGACTCATCGTGGTCTGATGCTGCCTGGTGGAACACAGAGAAGATGTTCTTCCATCCTGAGCGAATGTTCGCTGCCTGTGAGTTCACCATCTGAGCTACACAGCGGATCACCATGTCCCGGATTGTCGGAGATCTTCATTGGGGGGGACAGGGAAGAGAGAAATTGAAGTAAAACCACTGCTCTGCGATCATCATTGATTTCAGTGGATTTGGTTTCACGGACCTGTTCTTCTTCATAATGTGCTCAAACGGCCTAAGGAAGTCCTTCTGGAAGCGGAAGTTGGCCAGCTCCCCTTTCTCCAAAAACTTCATGGAAAGTTGTCTCAGAGAGTCAACAGCAAAGATGGCCACATCCTCGTTAGGGTTGCAGCCCACCTTTTATTTTATTAATTTTTCATTTTTAAATAAAACAACAACAAAAAAAAAGCATGAATGGTGTGGACACATCAGAAATGAACTACTACAGCTTAAGAAATCAAATACTAGAAATGATAAATCCATTGGAAGCAGAGATGTAGTGGACCTTGTTGAAGTGGTCTCCTATGACCTGCCAAATGCGGGACCACTGCAGTCGGATGCGGTTCATGTTATAGTAGGAGATCTCCACAATCTTTTGCAGGCTGAACATGCGTGGTTGGTGAGCAGAAGCCAATTCATCCATTGACACCGCACATAGCCAGCGCACAAAGTCAACTGGAGAGAAAAGTTCATCATTTAAGTGTGATTTGAACACATTTTTTTCAGTGCTGCTACTGTATGTATATTAAAGAACTCGAGGGTATAACCAAATATAAAATGTTATGGGTTTAAGTATAAGATCTAATATAAAGCTACACAGCTACACAATGAACTCCAGATAACTCCAAACAAATATAAATACAGAAACTACATATGCAGGAATAAAGCCAGAAATGGTGACAAATCAATCGACTGTAAACATATGCTCATACCAATTGCATTTCCATCAAGCCTGGTGGATCCTGTGAAAATTCTGGAGAACAAAAACGGAAAATGAGAAACACAAAAAAGCATTAAATGTACAGCTTTTCTGCAGTCATTGTTCTCTCACCGGTCCACTGCTACCACTACACTCTGGGAGCTGGTTTCCCCCACTGACTCCTGAATGTGAGCCATCTGACGTCTGTCTGGACCTCCAACCAGTGTGCCTGTGATCAAAAAGGAAGTCACAAACAATACACTGAAAAATAGTCAAAAGGCAATTCATACTATTGAGTCTTGAAAATACAAATCTTCAAAAGTTCTTAACATAATGCCATGAAATGTTTGTCTTTATTCCTGGTGTGTTTTCCTCTTTTTCTTTGGTGCAGTTATTTAGACATTTGATGTTCTTGAGATTTAACTTAACAACAAAAATGAAGGATGCAGACACAAAATGTTTGATATGATTCGGTGCTCTCCATTCTAAGGTAATTTTTGTGAGTTTTTTTACAGTAAAAAAATGTGTATTTACCTTTATTTAAACACCAAATATCTGACAAATGTGTTTTGTGAGTACAATTACAGACCTACAACGTCCTCAGCTGAGGATTTTTGATTATTTTTAGTTATATGCAGTTTAAAACCAATTCAAATACCAAACAAACCCAAAGTAACTATTTTGTTCCTTCGAACTCTGCAAATGGATCAATAAGTGTAAAGTCATCTTAAGAACAGCAAACATGTTCACACACTGGCTTACCTAAACCAAGAGGCATAAACTCTTCTCCACCTGTGGGAAAGCCCTTAATGCTTCCTCCCTGGTCTCGGACAACACCGGAGATATAGCGCGTCTTTACTCCTGTGCCAATCAGCTGAGCCAGTTCTAACTGACTGATACACTGCAGAATCTATGTAAGTGAGTAGAAGATATCAGATAATGTTTGAAATTATTGCTTTACTTCATGGCTAAACAGTTAACAAGATCCAAAATGGACTGCTGAGCTGTAATGTTATGATCACCTCATGCCAAGAATTGCCCAAGTAGTTCCCGTCAGTGTGTGCTACAGTGATGAGGGTCTTAATGGTGTCAATGTTCTTCTGCTTCATTTCTGTAATGCTGGAGCTAGCAGTGAGCAGTGTAAACCTGGCCAAGGCCTGAATATATGCATCACGCTCCAGCTGCACACACACCATACACAAGTGTTAAAGGTCTAGTAGAAATAAAGAGATACAAATATTCACTTCACTGATTAGTGTGCAGTGTGTTGAATTCACCTGCATGCTGAAAATGCAGGCAATCCTGATAGCACAGCGGATTCCCTCCAGACACTGAGACGCCACCTCCTGGTCATCACAGTCCTGCAGGCCCACACTGAACGCTGCCAACAGGGGTGTCCATGCCAACTGTAATATACAAACATCATTTGTTTTTCCACTATGCCTAGACTGAAAAACATATTTTCTACATCGTAAAGCTGGATCTAGTAAAGCTTAAAAAAACAGAGCTAGACACATGTCTCACAATCGAGCCACCCCGGATGCAGTATGGTTTAAAAAGGGGGAAGGGAAGAGGGAAAAGTCTGGTACCTTAAACATTGGGCGGACATGCTCTAGGTGGGTGGCACTGAAGAAAGGAGCCTGAGCGTGGCTCACAGCTTCCATCAGGGCTTTAGCTGTCTTAGCCATCTGCTCCATTTCCACATTATACAGCAGCCGTCTCTGTTTCTCACTAGATACACCTGCTAGGAATAAGTAGCCTTATTTGATTAGTTTCCTGCTCAGAAAAATTTAAATAAATGAAAGAATACTAGTAATATGTTAAAACATATTTATTAAATCTACATAAGAGATGCAATAAAAGCACTGGGTAAAAAAAAAAATCCACTCAATCACACTGAAAAAGCACTTACCCTGCTTGTTAGACTTTGGGGTGATGGAGTACTCTTTACTCTCCTTCATGGCAATCTTCTTTCCTGCTATTTCATCATAAATAGAAGAAAGGTACTCCTCAGGCAGATCCTTACTGTCATTAATGCCACGGTTCATTTTAATGTACTGTTCTTTTGTCATTTTGCTCTTCACCTGAGATGAAAAACGTACTCATTAAGCAAACAATCTACTAATAAAATAAAAAAGCCTTTTCAGACAAAAAGGACGATGAAACGACTAATCTCATGTTCTTTAAACTCACTTGTGGGCTGTGCAGATCGGTGGTTAACATAATGATGGAGTATGCGAGCACATAGGCCGTGTCAGCACTAGCGAACAGAGTCTGCCTGGAAACAAACAGCTGAAGGTCAGTGCAAAAGGAAAAACCTTCACTAACAAGTGGGCCATAAGTGGAAAAAAATATGAATAAGTATGGGACAGAAAACTGTGTCAATGTTTTAATCTGTAGGCTGTTGGTTGGACTCTGCTAGACCCTCACCCCTGATTGCACTCTAGATAGCGTGCTGCAAACTTCTCCATGAGCCGATCGATTTTCTGTGCCTCTCCTGGCAACCTGAAGCCTTCGAGGAACGTGCGCAATGCCGACACAAAATCCTTGCCACAGAAGTCAAGCTGGTCTACGTAGCAGTACATCACCTCCTTATTGAACTTGGCGTTCTCACCAAGGAACTCCCCAACTTGAGTCTTAAAAAAAGAGGCAGGAGATGAGCTGAGAACATTCCAGATCAAAGCAAAGGCACAGAAAATAAATACACCTACTGTATCGAGTCTCTCCTCCTGGTGCAGAAACTGAGCGATGTCCTCTGCAGAGGATCCCAGCATGCCTTGTTCCTGTAGGTATTGCACACCCCTCTTGGGCTTTTTATTAAATCTAGCCAGAACACGATTGAAATAAAGACATTACTTTTCAAACAAAGCTAAAAAATATTAATAATGAAAGAAAAACATACAGCAACGAAAGACTTACAGCTCAATGCCATGCTCAATAATCTCTTTCTGATGTTTGATAACCTCATACTGTTCAGGATGGTCAGGCTGGGAAGCCTGAACGCTGGACGACACGGCTGAGTCCTGAGAGCCGACACTGTCTCGGCGAGAGGACAAGTGTTCAGGGAGTTTAGCTTCTATTCCTTCTCCATCAGCCTGATGCTCCTGCCCTATACACACACCAAAACACAGCAGAGTCCATCAGTGCAGACATCTAAAGCACCGAAGGTGATTTCGACCACCATGCAGACACAATATGGTAAGAGAAAATCCGTAAATATCCTACAAAGCTTGTTTGTTCACCTAGATTGGCCTGCAGGTTAGGGTTGACATACAGGTCTTTGCTCCACTCCACCATGCATTTCAGAATAGACACCAGGCATTCTAATCCTTTCTTGCGTAAACTCAGCTCCTGGGAAGATAAGAAGGGAGAGGGGGAAAAAAAAAGAAGACATTTCTAATTATCACAGACGTATCTGACTTTCATACAATTACGTTTTGGTTTAGGTCGGTTTTGCTATCTGCCACACAGCTATCCAGCCACCAGTCTTGTGGACTAGAGGTAGTGTTGCCACTGGTTAAGTAGAACAAACTGAGCTATTTTCAGTAACAAGCTAGCTGTTTACCCCTTTTCTGGATGATGATAAGTAGTTTTAAAACCTTAATACAACTGTATACTACACAATAAAGTAGCCACACAAACAAATGCATATATCAAAAAACAATGTAGTTTCAGTGATGCCTAGTTTTATATAGTAGCTTGTAGTTAAGACAGCTACTATATCAGAAAGGGAGTATATCTAGTTTAGCTATTTAAACCAGCCTGAAAAGTTATTCATAAGCTGCAATTTAGCATATGACTTTTTATGGGCTTTCCCGAGTAGACTGTCTCACAAGTCACTGTACTGTACATACAAGTTTTAATTAAAGGCTTTACAATTTAGCTGTCTCTAAGTGCAGCAACATCAATAATAAGACTGAAGAAATTACCTGCAGCTGAGTCATTCCCAGCTCCTGCCCACTCCGACCTTGAGCAATTTTTGACAGATCATTCACCAGCCGCTCAAAAATATTTGCCGCATTTAGGTCACAGTCATAGTTCACGTAGATATCCACTACACACTGGGCATCTGTGAGAGAAGAGGAGAGACATGTGCAAGACATGCTAGCATAATTAATATGTGCTAATTCACTAATGAAACCAGGTCATAGTCAAAGAAGCCGCGTGAGTACCTGCACAAATGCGAGTCAGCGTCTGGATGACCATCCACTTGTGCTCAAAAGAGCTGGTAGTAGTTTCTAGAATAGTCAGGAAAATCTCTCTGAAAAACACCTGAGAAAGCCGAAGAGAAGCCATCAAGTTTGTATCCAGTTCTGCAGATATGACCAATTGACAGTTAATACCTTTATCCATGTCTTACCTCAATCTGCATCTTAAGGTGTACTTTAAAGTGGGACAGCAGGGTGAGGAAGATGGCTAGGGAGAGTTCAAACACCTCAGGCACAGATGAGACTCCGTTTTTAGACAGTGCCACACACAAGTATTGCTTGATAGCGTTCACAAACATCTCGTGTGTGCGAAACACAGGACCAGCCCCCTGGAGCACTGACAGCAGCAACTGAAGCGAGACCACCTTAGAGCGAAGCTCATGAGACCTAAGAGTCAGAGAATGATACAAATATCCCCACTTAATAAAAAAGTATACATAAACTTTACAGAAATAAATGTTTAGTTCATTGGTCCACATTTAGGGAATGAGAGAAGGAACTTTCATGACACACCATATGCCTGTTTCCTGACTTTAGAGATATTATAGTTACAAAGGTGATAGCATGCTGTTCTGCAGATACTGCCCATGTTACAACGCAAAGTCATGATCAAAAATGATTAATAGATTCTTGGCACACTTCTGGCCTTCATAGACTGAAAGTAGAGACATGTCTTTCTAATTACTGCCTCTTTCTCAAGTACTATGTAAATCCTTACTATTTAAATGTTTACTGTTCTCATGCCAGATATGTATGTATAAATGTATATATGCATGTATGTACCAATAGCACCTTAAAAACCATAACAGTGTAAAGTAAAAGAATAAGAATAGATTATGGAACACTATAGCATTTACTGAGGTTTCAAAAGATATGTTTAAGTGCAACAGAGTAAATCCTAAATGTTAAATAGGATCTTATATATAATCTAACCATATGCCAGAGGCCAAATCACTGTAGCAACTAGCGGAATAGCAAACTTTGAACATCTGTGTAAAAAACACTGATAAGATCTAAGACGTATCTGGGAGTGCTACTTGTGTCTCTATTAACTCCAAGATCATTTACATCTTTTAAATCATGTGGGTCAGAAAAGTCTAGTGAGAAAAAGGAAAACTGTGCTGCCTCAGTGTTCGTATAGGACAATAATTTTACAATTATTGGTGCACTTTAAAATCATCCACACTTTCTGAAGCACAAAATCACAAAGCTGAAATACACCCCTAACTGGTACTTGAAAACTTGAAAGACCATTTAGAAACTCCAGCTTCACTACAGGCGTGTGTCTTCATGCTCATATTTCGTAACATCTAGCAGTCCGACATGTGTAACTGGAATTGTTAGTCACTAGCAATTAATCTAAGACACTATATGAAATGCATCGTTAAAAATATCCAGATAAGCTATTAGTTTATACAATCCTGCCAGAAATTCAAAACAAAGTGCATTATTTCTATGCAGGTTTCAGTGTAAATTTGCCTTGTGGAGGAAAGAGAAAAAGGATTAATGTCCCACTTAGGGTCTGGTGGGCCATCAGCCAGCGGCTTCATGGATAGTTTGCAAAGGGAACGGAAAACCAGGAAAGCGTCTTTCTGTAGGATGTGTGAGAAGCGGGCTGCTGTCTGTGTACTCTGAAGTGCTTCAGTCTCCTGCACACATAAGGCATGAACATCATATACATTATTTCCAGTTCTGCATTAGTAATAAGGTCTCATTTGAAGTCATTTATACAAATTAGTTTACTTTGTTTGTTTATTTATTTTGTGTGTATATATATATATATATATATATATATATATATATATATATATATATATATATATATATATATATACACACACACACACACACACACACACACACACACACACACACATATATATTACATTTTATTAAAAATATTTTAAAGGAAATGTCTAATTTGAGCTAAAATTTCTATCAAGGTTTGTAGATCAAACTATATTGTCACATATACTAAAAAAATATATATGCATGATATTTAAAATAAAAACGCTAGTCTGGTTTATTTGACATTTGTCTGAGGAATGCTTGCGATCATCTGGTATGTCAAAGTACCTCTACATCAACTGTGAGCTCCACCTAAAGATGTTTCAGAAGCTACAAAACCTGTGACGCCAGTGAGCACACACCATTGTTTCTTTGGGTGTTCCTTGGCATAGTTTAAGACAAATACAGAGCTAAAATTTCTATCAAGTTTTGTAGTTCCAATTATATTGTCACATATTCTAAAAGAAAAAAAAAGTTTAATATAATCAGGTTTTATGTCCTCTTTCTAGTACAAACCAATGTGTTGAAATCCTTGTGGGCTTCAAAAGTAAGTAGATTTTTACAGCTGTAGACTAAGCTGGGGACTTTATAATTATTACTTTTTTTTAAATGTAGCATAAACAGCTTTTCAATGAAGAGAAGAAAGGTAATGTCCTGGCAACGCATATCTCCTGAGTTCAAAAAACAATGGGCTGAGTAAGTGCAAGGAGACTTGTAAAAACAAGATAACAGTGAGACAGAATGTCACCTTGACTCGAAGCCACAAGAGAAAAAAGCATTACACAGCAATAATAATTTAGCAAATTTCCAATGCTTAAGGGTCAAGCTAGAGATGGCTACGGCCCAAATAATAGATGCCCGTATTTGTATTTACCAGAATGTCTGAGGACACAGAGGTTTGGTCATCCACAACACCATTCATTTGCTGAGTGTCTGTCCTGGTCACAGGCAGTGCCACTTTGGACTCAGAGTCAGAATGCTGGTCCAAGCCTAATGAAGCAGAAATGGTAGAACTAATAAAAGATCACACATGGGTCTGAAATGCAATGTTCACAACATGATTAAAAACACAGAAGTCATGCTTCTCAAAGTGGGATCTGTGATGTATATAAAGATTTGTTTAGTTTGTTCTAATGTTAGAAAGCATAATACATTATTCTAAAAAGTTATATCATTAATTTAGGTTGGTTTGATTGTTTACTTGAAGTGAACATTTCAGGCATATAAATAATGTCAGTTTGGATTGAATGTTTTGTATGGGTGAAGATTTTAGGAAAATTTTGGCTCCATTATATATTTTATTGCGTATATACAGAAGTGTACACCCCTCACATTTTTGTAAATATTTTATTATATCTTTTCATGTGACAACACCACCGAATAGACACTTTTCTACAATGTATAGCAATGTCCAAATGAGGCCCAATTAGCCATTTTCTCTCCCCGGTGTCATGTGACTCATTAGTGTTACAAGGTCTCAGGTGTGAATGGGGAGCAGATGTGTAAAATTTAGTGCTACCACTCTCACTCTCTCATACTAGTCACTGGAAGTTCAACTTGGCACCTCATGGCAAAGAACTCTGAGGATCTGAAAAAAGATTGTTGCTCTACATAAAGATGGCATAGGCTATAAGAAGATTGCCAAGACCCTGAAATTGAACTGCAGCACAGTGCCCAAGACCATACAGTGGTTTATCAGGACAGGTTCCACACAGAACCAGCCTCACCATGGTCGACAAAATAAGTTGAGTGCATGTGGTCAGCGTCATATCCAGAAGTTGTGTTTGGGAAATAGACGTATGAATGCTGCCAGCATTGCAGCAGAGGTTGAAAGGGTGGGGGGGTCAGCCGGTCAGTGCTCAGACCGTACGCCGCACACTGCATTAAATTGGTCTGCATGGCTATCGTCCCAGAAGGAAGCCTCTTCTAAAGATGATGCACAAGAAACAAACAGTTTGTTGAAGACAAGCAGACTAAGGACATGGATTACTGGTACCATGTCCTATGGTCTGATGAGACCTAGATAAACTTGTTTGGTTCAGAATGTGTCAAGCGTGTGTAGTGGCAACCAGGTGAGGAGTACAAAAACAAGGGGGTCTTCTTGACTACAGTCAAGCATGGTGGTGGGAGTGTCATGGTCTGGGGCTGCATGAGTCCTGCCAGCACTGGGGAGCTACGGTTTATTGAGGGAACCACGAATGCCAGCTGTATGTGACATACTGAAGCAGAGCATGATCCCCTCCTTTTGGAGACTGGGCCCCAGGGCAGTATTCCAACATGATAATGACCCAAGACACACCTCCAAGACGACCACTGCCTTGATAAAGAAGTTGAGGGTAAATTGAGCATCTGTGGGGCATCCTTAAACGTAAAGTGGAGGAGTGCAAGGTCTCTAACATCCACCAGCTCTGTGATGTCATCATTGTGGAGTGGAAGAAGACTCCAGTGGCAACCTGTGATGCTCTGGTGAACTCCATGCCAAAGAGGGTTAAGGCAGCGCTTGAAAATAATGGTGTCCGGACATAATATTGACACATTGGGCCCAATTTGGACATTTTGACTTGGGGGTGTACTCACTTTTGTGGCCAGGGGTTAGGACATTAATGGCTGTGTCAAGTTATTTTGAGGGGACAGCAAATTTACACTGTTATACAAGCTCAACACTCACTACTTCACGTTGTAGCAAAGTGTCATTTCTTCAGTGCTGTCACAAAGAGATATAATAAAATATTTACAAAAATGTGAGAGGTGTACTCACTTCTGTGAGATACTGTATATATAAAATATCTGAGTGGCTGATTAGTAGTGGGTCACAACCATGATCAAAATTTGTAATTATTGTGATATGGAACGTTCAACAACATTACATTTTCATGTCCTAAATTGAATGCTTACACTGGAAAGTCCCTTACCTCCCTCCACAGAGCTCTCTCCCAGGCCACTGTCTGGCTCTGCCTCCTCCTGAGCCTCTGAGACTTGCTCCATCTCAGCCACCAAACGACCCTCCTCTCCCTCACCAACCCTCTGTTCCAGTGGATCTGACTCCTGCAGTTCTAGACCAATACATAAACAGAATATTACCAACCAAAATAAATAAACGTACATCACAAACAATGGTCGTATGTTCAGAGTTTTTAGTTTGTATGACACAAAAAAGTACCTTGTTGAGAAGTTTGGGTTGTATTCTGTACTTGTGCAGCCGCTTCCTCTTCCGTTAATGGTCTCTCTGACTGTCCGTTGATGGAGGTGTTCTGAGGAGTAGGGGGTGTGGATGAGAGTGCAGGAGGGCTCATACACGGCTCTGGCGGGCCGTTCTGTGGGGACGCACACACTCTTGGTGTAGGCGAATTGTTTTGTGAGGTTTGGACAGGATTTGGGACGTGAAGCCGCTGCCTTTCTTTCTCTGCTTCCTGGGCTTCGAGAGCCTACAACATGGCATGCAATTATAACAGGAAAAGCACAGCAGTGGCAGCTTGGTGATCTTAGGATTTGAAAGTCCAACATCCTAAGCATTGATCTACAACTCCTCTTTAAATATAGTTACATCACTGATCATTTTCTAATATTAAAATACATGAAGTGTTTAATTCCTTACTTAAACCTGCAAGCACTGTTAATACTAAGTGTTTATACTGACCGCTTGGCTCTCCATGCGCGTAAAAATAACATTAAGCATCTGAGTTAGTGTGGCCTTGGCTGTGGTCTGGTTGATCAGGTTACGGCTGGCCAGGTAGATGTTGTAGCAAGTGCGCACAGTCAGCAGAATTGTCCCTTCATGAATCTCTATGTGAGGAGACGTGACTGCAGTGAGGAGAGCCTGCAAAAGCAAACAGTAACAGCAATAAGGAAACCAGAAATTAAACAAACTATTGTTTTAGCATCTAAAGTCATTTAAACATAAGGTTAAGTTAAAACATTTTGTTTATTATATAGTAAGAATTATTTTAAAGATAATATGAATAATATGTACTAACATCTGCACTAGGGTTCAGGCGTTCCTGTGTTTTGGAGGTGAGGTTTTCAAAGGAACACTCAAGGGAAGGGCTGCATTTGTTTGAATTTTGGCTTTCAAAACAGCTTTTTTGGCAAGGCTTTTGCAAAATTGTTCACTACACCTTTCATTTTATTAGTGCTAACTAATCTAATAGAATCTGATGGTGATTTAATCTGCCTTAACTATGCTACAAAGACTGGTGTGATCTTGGAGATGTCTAACTGAAAGGATTATAAAATGTCGAGTGACATTATTAAGTTCCTTCTTTTGTGTTTATCCTGCAAGCCTACTGTTCATCACACCACTGACCTTTACAGGATCATCTCCTGCTATCCATCTGGCAAGTAATTAAAATTTTAAATCAGTAAATCTTAGGGAGCTCTCACTTTGATAATCTGGAGCTGCACTCCTTCATCGGTCTGCGGACCCTGAAAACAGTTGCAGATAGTCTCCAACAGTCGGTCGATCAGCCGCTTTCCTGGTGCACCGCTGTCTGGGGCATTGCCAGTGATATGGCCATAAGCAATAAGTTTCTACAGGGCACAGGAAGTTCAGGGTTAGAAACATTCCACACACAAAAATATGGGCTGCGTTTTATAGTCTCTAATTTCTATAAACCAGTGTAAACCAGTAATAAACTGGGTATGAGAACACACAATACCTGTAAGCAATCCAACGACGTACTGACAATGCGTGGAGACTTTGATTGACATGCCAACTCAAAGGGTAAAACATACTTGTCGGCTTCGATGTAATTAGCTTTGGGAGGGACCACGGTACCATCCCTGATAGATATCAATAACAAACAAATAGTTAAACGAGTACAGCATTGTGTTTTTCCTATCATAAACAATCATAAAAATGGCAATGAATTGTTCAAGAACAATTTCAGCTGCAGATGCATTAATGCTCCATAACACACACACACACACAGATATACACACACAGTACAGATATACAGATGCATATAAGAGTACTGATGCATCCATACCATTTTTCAGACGGAATACAAATACTTTTTTTTTGTTTGTATTTATTAATACCGGTCTTGACACCAAAAGGAGTAACTGTAATCACAAACATTTTGTGTAGATATTATTATCTTTGCTGGTGTTGAACTCCTTGTAGTAAATATATGACATTTAAACAGCATATTTATTAAAGAGTATGAGTATTTAAATTCTGGTTGCGCCACTCGCTAATAAACATCATTACTATGACAACCAGTAGTAGATGCACCAACCAGCAATTTAAAAATAAAGCGACTGGCAACATGCAGTGATATGCAAGCTGTATGTGTGATGGTAAAATTTATTTGACTGAGCTGTAGTGTCCCTGTACCCATCAATCCCTAGAGTCAGACTTTCCTCCATAGGTAACATCAATCAGTGTTATGGAATTTACTTCCACATAGACTTGTCTGTGTCCTCCTTCCTCTCTTTACTCAGTGCTGAAGCTTTCTGATTGTAAAGGAGTCGCTCAAGAAACTTCCACACAATAGTTTTCTTCACCCCATACTGATAACCATCCTGTGTTTTTTCAGATGAGGATGTATGTATATCATACTTGGGTTGGAGAAAGTTATTACATAAAACCGATTATCATCATTAATTATCATTATAAATAGAAGTAGAAGTAGATGCTGTAGATCCTACTCTTGAGATTTTTGTCAATCTTTTGTGGTCTGCTTGGTTTCAAGCATTAAATCATAATCCACCTAATTACTTTTATTTCATGTCATCTGTTCAGTAGATGTGTGTCACATAGTATCACATGGCATGGGGTTGGTATCAAAACATTTACAGATATGAATAAATGAGCATGGTAACCGACAGAAACCTGAAATCAGCATCAGTATCAACGCATCCCTACACAAGACTAGAACATATGTTCCAGAAATCCTCACGCAGGTGTTTTAAATAATGTTTTTAACTTTAGCTAAAAACCATGGGAAGACATAGTGAGAGTAGAGAAGATGATGGACTTACTTCTGGTTTTCAAGCTCAAGTTTGATCTCCTCTGAAAAATAGAAAGGGGAAAAAAGTGGAATTACTAATGAGCAGATCAATAAACACACAAAGAATCATTCTACAACAAGATACCTCTATAATCAAGCATAAGTGCTTTCCTTTTCTCTTAGGATGTGTGCATGTATGTATTTGGGTCTGTGCTGTTGGCCAATGATGGGCCACAGTGTTGCTTGTGGCTACAAATATTATTAAATAATCTGCTACAATCTTCTGCTTTATGACCACTGTTTATAGAACACTAAGCCTCATGTTTAGTAAATGACTCCATTCTTACTTCAACTTTCCTACACTTGCTTCAGGCCAGCTGATGGCACTTGTATCATTGGCAGGACATTTAACCTTCAAATGCTTTCATAGCACAGTTTAGTTTTCCGATTAAGTCATAAGTTCTGATAAGCCGGACAGCTGCAAGAAAATAAAAACATTATGGTTTTTGTATTTTTTCCTTTGATTCAGAAGGACTTGTATAGCTGATTCTCTACTCTGCTCCACAAACAGATTATAAAGATGGATTTCTATGGATTTTTTTTGACAATAATGTCAATTGGCTGTGGAGGTTGAGAAGCCGGGTCGAACTAGCAGACAACACATGGCGATTCTCACTCCCAGACTACTTATTTGTGACTCTTTGTGCTTTCCGTTTTCCATAACAGGGGAGAGAGAGAGAGAGAGAGAGAGAGAGAGAGAGAGAGAGAGAGAGAGAGAGAGAGAGAGAGAGAGAGAGAAAGAAAGAGAGCGACACTATGCACACAGACAGGCAGGAGGGCGAGTACATGCACACATACCGGCAGGCGGGCGAGCACACGCACACATACAGGCAGGCGGGCGAGCACACGCACACATACAGGCAGGCGGGCGAGCACACGCACACATACAGGCAGGCGGGCGAGCACACGCACACATACAGGCAGGCGGGCGAGCACACGCACACATACAGGCAGGCGGGCGAGCACACGCACACATACAGGCAGGCGGGCGAGCACACGCACACATACAGGCAGGCGGGCGAGCACACGCACACATACAGGCAGGCGGGCGAGCACACGCACACATACAGGCAGGCGGGCGAGCACACGCACACAGACAGGCGGGTGGGTGCGCACACGCATACAGACATGGCTGATGCTCGACCATACTCACGGCCACAAATAAAATGCTGAAGTTTTTTTTATGATGTTCTTGTATATGAGGAATTAATCATTTCAGGACATAGGAAAATAATCACCTCTCATTCACTTATTTTCCTATTACAGCACATGTTCCAGTTCACACTCTCCCTGTGATTTAAAGCCTATAAAATCATTTATGTTGATCTGAGGCTAAACAAAAACCAACCGACTGCCAAATAAAGAAAGCAGCTAGCTCAGCATGAAGAAGCAGAGAAACAGCCAACAACATGACCATGAGGAAAACAGCAAGTTATTGCTCACATTGATACTCAGCCACATTGATACACAAACACACACCCCACACAAACACCAAGCACACCGCACATCCACACCACACACACACACACACCCCATACACAAACACACACACCCCCCCATACACAAACACACACACCCCCCCATACACAAACACACACACCCCCCCATACACAAACACACACACACACCCATACACACACCCATACACACACCCATACACACACCCATACACACACCCATACACACACACACCCATACACACACACACACACCCATACACACACACACATACACACACACACACACACACCCCCATACACACACACACACACACACCCATACACACACACACCCATACACACACACACCCATACACACACACACCCATACACACACACACCCATACACACACACACACACACACACACACACCCCCGCACCAAAGACCCCCCCCCACCCCACACAACGCACCCCCCCCCCACCCCCACACACCCACACCCACACACCCACCCAGAACAAGGAACACCCACACACCACACCAGGGCTACCCCCCCCCCACCCCACACACACCCATCACACCACCACACACCACCCCCAACACCCCCCCCACAAACCCCATACCCACACACCCACCCCGCCCCTCCACACACCCCCCCCACCCCTACACCCCCCCACTCCCACCCATCCCCCAGCGGACCCCCTCACCCACACCGCTACACCCCCACACCCACCGCTGGCCCATACACCCCACACCTGAAGCCCCCCTCATCCACCCCCCACCCCCTGACCCACCACCCGACACCCTCCCACCTCCCCCACCGCCCCCTACCCCCCCCCCACCCCCCCTACCAGCCCCCACCCACACCCATCCCCACCACCATCGCCACCCCTGGCGCCCCCCCGCGAGAAACCCCTGCCCTCCCCCACCCCCCTCCACCCACACAAGGAAGAGCCCATCCCCCAGAGGCCCACCCTACACACAGCCCACATACCACCCACCCACACCCCCCCATACCGCCCACCACCACCCGGGGCCCGCTAGCACACCCCAACAGTCGCCCTGACCCACACCCCCAAGGGCGCGCCCGCTCACCCCCCTACCCCCCCACACGCCCTACCCCCCACCCCCCCATAGCCACCCACGAAGCCAGCGGCCCATACACACGCCCCCCTCCCCCGCAGCCCACGTAGACCACCCATCCACACCCACCACCCGCTCCCCCCCCCCCGGCCCCTCCCCACACACCCCCACCCACACTCTCCCACTGCACCCTCCCCGCCCATCTCACTCTCCCACACTCTCTCTCCCCCCACACCCACTCACGCTCCCACCCCCCCGCACCCCTCCCACCCCCCTCTCACCTCTCGCCCACGTCTCGCGCACACCAATACACACACACACCCAGACACCACACCCAGGACACACCCACACCCAGACACACACACGACCCAGACGACCACAACACACCCAGACGCCACACACCCCAGACACACACACACCCAGACACACGACACACACCCAGACACACACACCACACCAACAAACAAACACCACCCAGACACAAACAAACCCAGACACACACCAGACCCCAGACACACAACACCCCCAAGACACACACCCACAGACACACACACCCACCAGACACAACACACACCGACGACCACACACCCAGAACCACCACACCAAGACACACAAACACCCGACTACAAAAACACCCAGACACACCCAGACACACCCAACAAACCGAGACACACCCACACCCACACCCCAGACACACCCCCCACACACACACACACAGACACAACCCAGAACACAACACCCCAGACAACACACACCCCAGACACACACACACACACCAGACACACACCACACAAGAACACACCCACACCAGACACACACCCACCAGACACGACAGCACACCAGAAACAGCACACACACCAGACACACACCAGACACACACACACCCCAACGACACACAAACACACACACACCAGTACAAACACAAGACACACACCAGACACAAACACACACGACACACCCAGACAACAGCACACACAAGACACAACCAGCACACAAACAAAGAAACCACACCAGACACAACCACACCAAGACACACACAGACAAACACACACAAGACACACACCAAGACACACACACACACGCACCACACCAGACACACACAACAAGACACACACCAGTACACACGCACACACCACACAAGACACAAACCCGACACACACACCACACACCACGACACACACACAACACCCCGGGACACACACACACACACCAGGACACCACACACAACACCCGACACACACACACCACACACACACACACAACACACACACACACACACACACACACACACCAACCCACACACACACACACACACACCAGACCACACACACACCGACCACACCACACCAGACACACCAAAACAACAGAAACAAAACACACCAGACCCACCACACCAGACACACACACACCAGGAACACACACCAGAACACACAACACCATACACCCACAAAACAAGACACAACACACAAATAAAAAAAAAACACATGAAAAAAACACCAAGAAACAAACACAACATACACACACCATACACACACCATACACACACACACCATACACACACACACACACACACACACACACACACACACACCATACACACACACCATACACACACACCAAACACACACACCATACACACACACCATACACACACACCATACACACACACCATACACACACACCATACACACACACACACACACACACACACACACACACACACACACACACACACCATACACACACACACACACACACACACACACACCATAGACCAGGGCATAAATAAAGCCGATAATGGACTAAAATTTAGTAAAAGGCTGAGTCTGGAGCAGAGCACTGTGGTTTTTTTATTCTACGTCGTTAGCAGATAGGTATCTACACGCAACTGCATGCTTAACTTAAGCAATACTTCATTTCATAAGATGAAGAAAAGCCACAGCTATTGCAACCTGATTTCTTGTAATAGATCATCAGATGAGTGCTGCATCTGGTTGAGAAATGAAATGCAAGTTATTTTGGAGAAAGCTGGATCACTAAAACTGAATAATTATAGAACCTCTTTACTTAAAATAGCACAATATTCATATGATTAATATAATAGTGTTCAGCAATGGAGCTATTATTTTCGATCACTGACTAAACCTTAGTTACACATTTGGTAGCTTTTCACTGCTGTACCATGAAAACACTACTTGTTATTCATCAATATAATATTTCAGTATTGACACTATAAACATAAAAAGAAATGATTGAATAAAAGTTATATGAATACTTGACTATTTTTTATTATAAAAATCCTGTATAAACCTAGGGACAACACTACATTGTGAACTAACTAAAAGACAGTGTTGTATTACAGCTACAGATCCTCTCGGATGTCAGCATCTACAAGATAATATCTTTTAACCAAGAACAAATTAGACAACAAGCCTCACTTCATATTTCTATCAAGTTTCAAAAAGAGCTTTAAGGAAAGTCACCAATGAATAGGTGGACTGTGTGCACAAGGTAAGCCTTGCACTGCAAATCCGGGAAAACTGCTGTGCAAACATCACGGCTGTGCCATTTAGTCAGAACCAAAAACCCACTCAGTTTATCAAGGTTATTCTGTAATGAAAACTTCATTAATGAACTACATCAGACATATTAACCCCCTGAGATTATTTATTTATTTTCGGAGGATGTTCCAAAACAAAGATCAAAGGTCTGGAAATGTCACCAGGAAACACGATAGTTCACCTTCAGCGGTATCAGTTAACTCCCTTAATAGAATGCATTTGAGAGCTGGGGTAAAAGTAGCTAAACCACTTTGTTAAAGGTTTACCCATGCACACCAAAAAAGCATTCAGGAAGTGCAGACAGCTACTGTATAATGCTTCATGTACGTTTATATCAATGCCAGGCAACCCTAAATAACTCCAGTGTTAATTTTTAGAATTGAAATGTGATCTGTGATTTATGAAGAAATGTCAAGTTTATTCTTTTCATTGTTGCCATTCTAACTTCTTATCAATATGGATTATTTTAAAGTCTATTTTTAGTTTGATTAACATCGGTTTCCTACATAACCATCAATTCTGCTTGACGTCCTGCTGCCACCTAAAGACACAGATGCAGCAGCACTTTAGTACAATAGTCTGTCTCACCTTCTCCACTCAACCAGATCAGAACAGGTTTCAGTACAAAAAAAAATCCAGTTTCTCTCTCCACACCATTGTGCATCAGGGAATTTGAGTCCAGTATTCACTATTTCTAAACTGGCCATTTCTTTTCTAACGTGACTTCGATCATCACCGGAAAATAAGCACTAACTGCAAAATCTGACTTACTGGCAAAGTATCCTGTGATCTCAGCTTGACACACAAACCACTCTGACTAACCTCTCACAAGAAAAACAAAACACACCACTAACCAACAAACGAGCTGCAGGGACACTAAAAGCACATCAGAACTATTTCACCAGAAAAAAATATAACGTGTTTTAGGGTGAAGTTTCCCTTGAATAACTGTAGTGATTCAGACACGTGTATACAGGTCAGTCAGAGATCCTCTATTCACTGATCAATGAACGTAAACAAATCTAAAGTCACAAGACACAACAAGAGATTAGCACAAGAAGTTAGCAAACTGACTCATCTGAGCAGGCTACGTTTAGCTTATTACTGAAACACTACGTATTCTCATACGATTGGTCCATCAGCTGACATCCGTGTTAATGTAAGACTCCGGAATAATCAGTACACGTTATTTATTCAGCAGTCAATGAGCGATAAGGAGAAGATATGCGGTTAGCTGAAAGGACTGACGACAATTCTCAAATCAGTGTCAAACACAGACAAACAAAATAAATATACAGCTAAACAAATCCCCGAGAGCTTTCTAGACGACCGCGATGATGTTAGCGTGATAGCTTGTTAGCCTGTTAGCCAATACTGCTAGCTAAGTAGCAACCGACACATCATGGTGAGGACCAGGACTAGCCGTGTAAACGCTGTGAAACAACACTAAAGCAAAGCGTTTGGCAGATAAACATTAAGGAGTCATGTTCCTAATGTAGTACAGGTTAACAAGGAAATGACGAGGCCCTGTAAACCCCGACACTTTAGCCACATTTCTGAAGCCTGTTATTGTGATGAAGGCGTTAGCTTTCCGTGGACAGCTGTTTGTAGCTAGTGAGAGTCTAGGTGTAAATATAAACACAGCTCACCCAGAGCCACCTGACAGGCCTTGCGCAGCTGGCTGTGTTGGCTTCGCTTCACCTCTTTATCCGACAGGATTTTCTCCAGCGCCCGAGACACAAACATGCTCTTCGTTGTAGCGCTTTCTGTCTCAGTGTGCCGTTTATTTAAGTCAGCTTGTTGCTCTTTCATTTCTTGCTCCGGAGATTCAGGCCGTCATTGTCGGCCTAAGTCCTGCTTTCCTGCAGGTGTCAAATTGCTACCTGAAGCTTGCCGACGTCGCCGCTGCTTGTATCGAAGCGACAGACGTTGCTGTCTCAGCACTGGGTCGCCATGTTAATGACGCGTCACGTCACGTGGTCTTCAGTCACTCCGCATGGGCACCATCCATAACGTCTGTCTAGTTTTTTTCCCCTGAACTACTATACAATGTTTTATATTGAAGTATTATATACACTCATTAACAATCTGTATCTAGACAGATACGTTTCCTGATGGTTGGCGAATCAGAATCAGAATAAGCAGATTTATTTCCATTACAAGGAGTTTGTTTTAGTGTCATATTCTTCCAGTGCACAGAGACAGCACACAGATGAGAAAAATAAGATGAGAATTTAAACAAAAAGAAATGAAATACACATATAAATACAAACAGATAAAACAAGAGAATACATTGAAAAAGAAATAAATTGTATGCACAGTGCTATAGATGGTAGAATGGAATAAAAATGAATAGAATTGAATAAGATGCAGGGATGTACTAGGAGGTGGTAACAAATAAATATATGATTATTGCACATTGTTATTGTGTAATAGTCAAGTCAAGTCAAGAAACTTTTGTTGTCATTTCAACCATATATAGCTGTTACAGTACAGAGTGAAATCATGGTGCTACATAAACAAAGACAGAGCTATGACCTAGTAAGTTAGTCCTAGATACATAAAGTGCATCTGTGTGACCTGGTGCAAACAGTGCAGGACAAGACAAGACAGAGGGGAACATGTTAACTGTTTATTAGGTAGATTGTCTGGGGGAGAAACTGTTGGTGTGCCTGGTTGTGCTGGTGTTTGGAGCTCTGTAGCAGCCAGATGGTAAACGTTCAAAATGTGGATGACTTGGATGTGAGGGATCCAATCATTATTTTTTTGAGCCCTTTTTGTTGGAGGGCAGGGGAACAACAATAATCCTTTCACAAATTGCCCACTAACCAAGCATAGTAAGTGTTGGTATACATGTTAGATGTTTTGCCTGTAGGCACCTGGTTGACTTTTTTTTAATGATATAAAGATAAAGATCACTGACAGTCGAAATGACTAACAGCGATGATCTCAGTGGCAGTTGTCAAGTGTGACATATTAGTTAGCAAGTCAACAGTCAGTTCTAGCAGTTGATGTGTTGGAAGCAGGAAAAGTGGTTAAGTGTAAGCCTTCAGGAATAAAACCCCCATATTGAAAACCTAACTTACTAGGATACTTCATGTTGGTTTTTCCTTTAATTATGTTGGCTTTGTAGAAGCCAACATTCTGTTTTCCTATTTCAGAGTAGACAAAAATGTATAAAATTTAATGCGACCTAGAGCTTTCGAGCCACATGCACCAAATTCGGATATGTTGTAGACACTGGTCTGAAGTTTGTTGCTATTACTTTTCTAAGTGATCGGAGTACCAGTACTTCCGGTACTGGGTCTCAAAGTGGCCTTTTCCCCCATAGACTCCCATTATAAACTTTGGAGGTTTATAACTCGGCAAGCTTTTGAACTATCTACACCAAACTTGGCCAGCTCCTTTAGGGTGATGCTCTGAACAAAGATTTAAATTGGTGTACCAACTGGCCTTCCGGTTGTGCCGCAGCCCCGCCCCCAAAATATGCAAAATCAAAAAACTTTTTACAACATGGACATGTGACATATCAAAACACTCAGAACAATGAGGGAACTTCCTCAGGAGTATTCGGATGACATCACATGCTCGTCTCCACTTGCCTCCAAATGTTTTGGCACCCTAGCTTTCTGTCCACTTGCCTCCAAAAGTAACACTGACCCTTATATCCACTTGCCTCCAAAAAGCGCCGGCCTTTGCAAATACTTGCATCCTCAAAGCCAACATCAAAGTTTGTCACGACGAACTTTACAAATCTAGTTGACTATTTACAAATATATAATAAATTGATTTCACATGGTTGGCTGTGTGTTGCTTACCTGGGGAAGAGAAGGCACCAGGATGCACCATGGGAAGAAAACAAGCTGGCAGAGGCAGTCTGATGCTCTAAGCAGTGTTCTGCTGAGAAACCTTGGGTCTTGACATTCATTCCTAATTATATGGCTGATCAGTATATAAGGTTTGTAATATGTATTGCAAAATAGGTCGGAGTTGACTACTTACACATTTGTACAAATTTGCTTTCATACTTATTAAGGTATTATTAAGGCAAATTAGGAATGATTTATTTGCAGCACTGTGACCTAATAGTATGCTACATTGTTGAACCATTTTCATTGTTGTATTACTTGTAATTAGGCCTCAATATTCTTTCACATACAAGAATTGATCTATTATAATATTGATTTTTTTTAATAATTATAATAATAATGTCATATTTGATATACTTCACAACATTATTTATTCTGAACCAATTCATTTAATGTATGAAACTGTAGCTGTTCTAGACATCAACAGGACTTAAAAAGCACCAGGATGTAGGGTTCAAAATTAGCCTTTGAATAATTTTATGCCACTAAAACTCAGCTTAACTTAAAATAAATAAAGACCTTTGGAATGATCGAGCTAATAAATAAAATGCAAGAACTTTGGTGGGAACGTCTTTGAAATATTTACTTATTGGCAATTTGTATACCTCTGCCTTAGAAGGAAGTGACATTGTGAATGATCCACCCTTTAAATGTTCTACGCAGTGTCGTACGGAACATTTCACACAGTTATTCAAACATTACAATTTATACATGCCAAGCCTTCTATAAATCCCCCAAATCCAAAACTTAACTTATTAGGATACTTCATTTTGGTTTTTCCTTTAATTGACTATTTACACGATATATAATAAGTAGAATAATAAGTATATTAATATAGTATATCAGAAATTTTTTTCCTGTTTCAATCACCTTACATCACATCTTACAAGAAGTGCCTTATAAAGACCACAAATTGTTCTCAAAAAAGGCTGGTACAGTATAACGATTACGCTATAACTAATACATGACCCTAACGCTAGGGGGAAGTATTACATCACACATGAGGGTAGCCCTCCACATTTATGTGTGGAGACATAAATATAATATTTAAAGAAGTTTAGCAGGTGATCGTATTCAGTAGAGATCTTATTGTCTTAAATTGATCATACTAACAATGATACATAAAAGAAACATGACAAAACAGCCATTTCTACACATTAGTTTATTTCATCCAGCTTGTAGACTAATGTATACATGTGCACCTATGTCTTAATAGAGTATTTATTCTTTTAAACAGCTGAATTAATGCGATACTAATTTACAGTATATAGCATTATGAAAATACTGGTCATTTCAGTAGAAATCTATACCGTAGGATTTATCTAGCAAGCAAAAGAATCATTGCTCATTATTTAAAAAAAAAAAAAAGAAATAAAAAGGAGTTGACAAACACAAAGAAATATAAAAAAAAAGCCCATTAGTAGGTGGTTCATTCAGGTCTCCTCCAGAAATAATATAAATTCACAGTATGGAAAACAGCACGTAATCTCCAGCTTATGCTCTAGAAGAAATTAAAGCCTATTAAAACAAATCCCATAAAATAAAAAGTGTCCCCATATTGAGTTTACAGAGATGCTCCTCTGAAAAAAAAAACAACAACAAAAAACAGAGATACATGTAATCTTAAAAAAAGAAAGGGAGAAAGAATAAAATCTGTAGAGATGATTAGAAAATAAATAGTCACTTTGATAACAATCAGAAGTGTTGTGTAGTGATTAGCAACCAAATAAATAAACAATGCTTCCTAAAATGCAATCTGATCATGTTATAATTAAGAACAGCTTGGAATTATAGGATAGGATGAGAGGACAATCTTGTCATAGTACAGTATAATGTACCATGAAAAGCCTTTGTAATGGTGTGTTTAATAAAGTGACTATGTATGGTGATAAAAGTAGAGAGGAAGGTGTTCTGGTCACAGTCATCCAGTGTTTTTGATTCTCATCAGAGTACAAGTGAGGAGAAGGAGAATGCTACACATCCTACACTATGGATAAAGATCCAAGAACATTGGTTTAAGAATACAGGAGGCACAGCAGTCTATCAAAATATGATCACATTCAAGATGTATATTCATTACATCCATTAATATAAAATCTAGTGTATTTGTTATATCACCTTTGAGCTTACAAAAGCAATAATCGTGTTATCTTGAAGCAGTAGAATGTTAAGTGGGGTAGAATGTTAAGTGTTTCCTTATGATTTAGTCTCATTTATAGATGTCTATACATTAGCAAGAGTGTCAGAAGCATGAGAGGAATTGTTCTCGGGTCCTAAAACTAAGCAGACTCTTGCCTCAATGGGAAACAATGCAACTTTTGTCTAGGTGAGTCAGGGATGCGAAAACAAATACAGGTGTGTGTTTTCCATGATAGAAGGTGCCTTTGTAGAGCATATCTTTATGAGATAAGAATAATTCAGCCAATACCCACATCACACAGGCCTACAAACCACTAGCCACCCATGTTCATATCTTTAGGCTGCTTCTGTTATAACCACAGAAAGGCTCCACAGTGATCTACTGCAGGTCAGAGTTCAGTTCAAAGTTTGTCTTCTGAAAAGTCACGACATATCACCTGGAAGAAAGTTGTTATAAAATACTGTGTTATATTTTATATCCAGCACAATTCAAAGAGGCATAAACACACTCCTCATACATGAAACACTTCACTTCAGAGTGCACAGTAAAAAAATGTTAGTGGACGTGTCTGTTAGCTGCGTTGAAGATCAACCATTAGTGTCGAATTCTGGTGATGTTTTACGTTAAGAAAAACAACAACACGTAAATCAGATGACACAGGGCAGAGACACGGCCCTAGTCATAAACATAAATGGTAAAAAAAATGTTTTTTTAAAATATCTGCTACAAAAATATGTTTGCTTTTTTGGGCCCTTGGCAATGATTAAAAGCATTAGCAGTGGCCAACTACAGGCCTAATAAACCTAAGAAACATTCATAAACAGAACATTTTAGAATCATCCTAAATTTAGTCAACGTTCGATAAAAAGCGCACCAGGAAGCAAATATGACAGTTGAACTATTGTCAGGCCTCCACGCACCTCTCCTAGATGAACAGTGTAACCACAGTGTGTTTAATGTGCTATTTGTGAGATGCAGAAGTCACTGAAATTTGTTTGTGGTTCGGATCATGACTCTGGAGAGGGCGTTTAAACAGATTGTCATCACTGATATTGTGTCTCAGAGAGAGTTCTGTCTTTGTAGTTCCACAGGCAAGAAAAACCTGCAAACATGTGCAATTATTTGTTTTCCACACACATCAAGTCCATTACCTATTACTGTGCTCCCAGGGAAGGGAAGTGTTTATCCCCTCCAGCAGGGAAGAAAAGCTCTGTGCTTAAAGAGAAGTGCTTTGAGTTTTGAACTGAATTTACAAAAACAGATGCTCTTTTTAAGGAGCGGGTTCAGTAGTCTCTCAGAGTAGAGACATTGTTAGTCCTATGGCACAAAGAATTGCCTGTGTGTGGATAATGTGGTTAGGATCATTTTATATACTGTATTTATACAGTATATTGAGTGTGTAAATTTCAGCTGTGTGTGGTGTTGTTGATGTTCTATTGTCTCTAGAGTGTAATCACTGTGCCATCCTCTTCCAGGCTCCGTGTATGCACACCTCTGTCATGGCTCCTCGGTGACCCCATGCTGGTGCTGCTCATAACAGTAGGCTGAAAGGTCCCGTTGGAGTTTCGGAGGTCAAGGTGAGGCCTGTACCTTGGAAGGGTGGACATGCTGATGCTAGTAGCCTCTGCGCCTGAACTAGAGGCAAGCCTGCTGTCACCCCCTGCCTCGATCACCAAGTCTTCGTCATCCTCATCGCTGTCCACTTCCTCAGGATGGAAGTTCTGGATGATGTGTGCAGGTGTTGTCGCCATGACAGCCGGCGTCGTGTAGCTGTAGTAGCTGGCTCCACTGTCGGAGGATCGACCCGAGCTACCTGACGCAGCTCCACTGTTGTTTTGGCGCACCACATTGTTGCGTTGGTTTGCTGGTTTCACAGTAATGATGAGGTTGTGGCTGTTTGCTATCATCATGTCTGTGACCTGATCCAGAGACTTCCCGGCCACCTCGATACCGTTCACCTCAAGTACCTCATCGTTGACCGCAAGGAGACCCGTGCTCTCGGCAAGGCCACCAGGCACCAGACGTGAGATGAAGATGCCGGGTGCTTTCTCCAGGCCGTGTGGCGTGACACGCACGCTTGATCCATCTCGGATGTAGAAGCCCAGCGGCTTTTCCTGGCCGTGTTTGTAAAGGCGCACACGCCGGTGCGTCTCAGGCAGCACGTCTACGTCGATAATGGACGAAACGGGACGGAAGTCTCGGGGCAGGCTGATGACTACTGCTGGCTTCTTCCTTCCTGCGTCAGGGCGCAGGAGCACTGCAGCGAGTGGAGGTTTCTTTCGTGTCAAAGAGTTTGTGCCAAATGTAGAGTAGTCTGCCTCCTCTGCAGAAAGAGATTACACAAAGCAAAAACTCATTAGCATTAGCCATTTATGTACAGAGAAATCTACAAAAGAAAATATAAACACACATAAAATCACATACAGTATAATAACACTGAGGACAGCAGCCTTTTCTAATGTATACATCTCAAAGCATTATGATAGAACTTTTCTTTCAGTGTAACAGGCTTTTTTACAGACACCAATCAAAACTTGCCTATCTTTCCTCAGCAAAAACCTCTTTCCACTGCACAGGCCAAATGACTTTCATGCTATAAAACTCCATTCCCACAGAACTGCTGTAAGAGGAAACCTAAAGGGGATCCCATGGAGAAAAATGCCTGCCTCGTTAGTTTCACCACTGATCTAAAGTTTAATGTACTATAAAGCCAGGCCAAGACTCCCGTCGCCCTCCCTCCCTTTTCACAGTGTCTCCTGTGCTCCTTCTCTCTGTCAACAGCCGCTTGCAAATTCCACAGAGACTTACTCACACGCCTGTGCTCGTAGACTTTCACCAATGTGAACAATTGTAGTCAGGATCAAAGTACTAACATGAGATGAGAGAGAAAGCAAAGTAACAAAGGAAATGGAAATACAGTTTATATATATATATATATATATGTAAAAGGAAAGGGCAAAAGTCAAACATTATCACAACTGTCTCGTGGAAATGGTAATGTTTATCCAAGCTTCTAATCATTAACTTGGTAAGCATTAGTTTCTCTGTTGTGTCTCTACTGCTCACTGTCCTTCACCAGAAACAAAAAAATCTCACACCCTGCATTTTCCAGTTGGGGCAAAAATGTATCCAAGACGGTGGCCTATAATAATGAAATTTAGGGGCAACAAACCACAAAGCAGAACTTTCTCCTTCTATTAAACACACACGCATCCATCTCCGAGCAGACTCCTTTGGAAATAAGCATGTAGAGAGTTACAGTACAAGTAACAGGTGACATACTGTCTCTTCAATTAAATGTAGCAAATCAAATGAACCAAATTCATTTTAGCGACTAAACCTACACATAGGCCAAATAAACACACATACATAAGTGTGCACAAAGGATTAATTAACACATAACTAATAGTGCAATGGTCCCCCTTTCAATTTCCCCATGAGGTAAAAACATAAAGGCTATCTGGAGCTGCTCTGTTTTAACCTGAATTCATGACCATGTACAAACAACATCTCGTGATATCATTAGGCATTATATATAAGCCAAAGCGCTCCCTTTCACTCACATCCAAGAGCAGAACCCAGGCTCTATATTGAACCATCCTCTCTGAAACATGCATGCGTGTGCTCAGTCTGTGCAGCAGAGCATAGCGCTTCAACGCTCGTTCATCACCACTGCGCCAACTCTTCCCCCTCATGCCAAATGCTCATCACACATTGCTTGTCTAATCAATAGAAAGGTGAAATTAATCGATAGGCTGCATACTGCTAAAGGCCAAGGCCAGAGCTCTAGTCAATGTAAGGAAGAGTCAATTCTTCCCATGGCCCAATTAGAGGGAAAAAACTGCTGCCTTTGAGAAGAATTCTGCAGGTCCAGTTTTCTTTAAATAATTCCATCACAAACATGTACAATCAATCGTTCCCCTTTTTCTGAAAATGAGATAAAAGCTAAATTCGTCTGAAAAATGGTGTAAATGTAACACAATACATTTTATCCTTCATTTTAGGATAAAATTTATTGTGTTACATTTACACCATTTTTCAGACGCCTTTAGCTTTTATCTCATTTTTATACAAGTGAGCAATGTAGGGTTAAGGGCCTTACTCAGGGGCCCAACAGTGGTAGCCTGGTGGACCTGGGATTCGAACTCACAATTTTCTTATCAGAAATCCAACACCGTATCCATTAAGCTTATGACACTTTTATAAGTGAAAGGTATAACAGCAACAGTTCAGAAAAAAATTTTATATTAAAAAAAGGAAACACTAGGTGTACCTAATGGTGTCTAAAATCTTGCAAACTAACTGTACTTTCAAAATTTGATCAAATTTTGCCCTTCAAAACTGCCATAGGGAAATGGACATCGGACAGAACAACCTGCCGTTTTCTGTAGTATACAGTAGAAAATATCTATTAAGAACTCCACACCAGCCTGTCCTGTGGCACAATTGTCCTAAAATAGTTCCATGAACATTATAGGGATCTGAATCTGAAATAGCACATTTGGGACATGGATCAATCATGTCTACATGGCCATGAGCTTTTAACACAATACGATTTCACCAAGAGTTTTAAAGATCTCTGATCACCACTATTCAAGGTTATTTTTCATCTGCATTTCTTCTGCAAAGTTCTCTAGTATCCGAATGTGTAACCCAATTCCAGTGATTCTATCAATATCCATAGGTTTTCTATTTGCTTGGTGCCCCTTATTATTATGAAATAATTTTCCCCTTATGAAACACTGAGATCTTTTCCACAAGCCCAGGATTTGTCTTCTGCCCTTTTAGTTTGTTTTAAAAGCTCCGCACTGCATCAGTTAGGGTTAAGGAATATTTGGCAGCTAAAACATATTAATCACTGCATAATGCATAATGATCCAATCTTAATCTCTTAAGCATTTGTTCATTTAAATCCAAACAGTGACCATTTTTTGGGCCAGGCAGTGTGTTATTTGGCTTAGACCATTATATGAACCATGACTGTTCTGCTTGGAGCTCAAAGCAAAACTCTACTCTGATGTAGTCGGACCATCACTGACCTCAGAGCAGGAAACAGCGTCTCAGCCATTGGGCAACAGAGGCTGTGTGTCAGTGTGTGAGAATAGGGCCTCACATCAATGAAATAAAACACCACTGTCACAACTGGCTATCCTTTTTCACATGGTGAAGGAAACTCTTTCAGAAACAGGTGCTTGGAAATGCACCTACAATGATTTAGCTTCAGTATGTCACTGATCAATGTTGCTCTTAAGCAAATACGGTATATAAAAGCATGCTTAAATGTAGCACACTCTGGCTCACCCGAGCACCATGTTTATAACATTTTGGCTGAAGCATCTCAAGATTGTGAAGAAAAAGTATCCTGTGAAGAATATTGTGTATTATGTTACATTTTGCTATAATGTGGTGTTGTTTTTTTCTGAATGAATGGCTCTGTGTGCCGGCCTGTCACAGCCTCTGACACGGCCTCGCCTCATCCAATATTCAGTAGTTCTGTAGCAGGCCACATGACAGATGTGATGGCTCATGTCTCGCTTTACTGAATGGCTCCCTTCAAGGCATTTTGTGTCAAGCTGCTCTACAGCGCTGGGTTTACTACCTAACAAGTCAGAATGCTTTGTTGGACAGCCTAACACTGAGTGTCTCTGAAAGGCATCCTGTTTCTTTAAGGTTCTCGGGCCGTGTATGTCTCACGTGGTCGGTGTGTGCCACTGTGTTCCAGTTACGGAGAGATGGAGGGGGGCATAATGAGTGCTTCTTAAGGACCAGAGAAAGAGTGGGTAAGCAAGGGTGTGGGGGTGCGAGAGGGAGTGAGGGGGAAAAAATCCTTTCAACAGGGAAAAAAATTCCTGAGGTGTTGCTATTCTGGGCCCATTCTGCGAATACCTCGGTGGCACTGCCTGGATAAAGTACACCTTCAACTGATAACACACAAGGAACAAAGGTACATAGAGGAGAGAGAGAGAGAGAGAGAGAGAGAGGATACATTTATGGAAGGAGTCTCCAGCTCCAGTGTCCAACTGTCAATGAAAGAGCTGTAACAAATGTTTCAAACACTAGAAATAAGTTGTTTTGTAGTTGTTTCACAACTTTAAACTGTATAAACTTTTAACTCTATAAAGACATAAAAGGAATATGCTATACTTCAATATATTAAACAAATGATCGCACTGGGAACATTTAATGACGTGTTATTTCTATAACATCATCATCAGCGTGATGTAAGATGCCGATCCATAGTCAAAGATTTTATTAAAACAGCATGCCCTGTAATGTTTTATTAATAGCAGATTGTGATCATCTATTATAGATTCGTTCACCCCACCTATAAATCAGTGTTTATAACACTGTGTATGAAAACATGCTGGAATGTATGTAACCATGACTATGAGCATTGAAACAACTTAGGCTAAGCCTTTATGCTACACTGTTTATTAGGCTAAACATCATTATAAATACCTGAATGACAGACAAGCTATTTATGTTCATTTGTCTGAAAAGAATAAAACATGACATGAGCAGTAGCGTTAGAGCATCCTGACAGACACTACATTGTCAAACGACGGGTGAAGACCAACCTCTTCCTGAAACACTTGAACTAGCACTTTTTTTAATGATTTAAAAAAAAAAAAAAAACCCTGAACAGTATTAGGTTGATGGTATCCTCAGTACTGTAACCTAGTGAACCAGTGTGATAGTATTCATCGATAGAGACTTGAAAGCACTTTTGTATGTCTGGACTCTGGAGAAGGAGGTCTGCCAAATGCCATAAATGTAAATTTATGCTCTGATGCTCGGCATCCAGAAGTAAAAAGTCTATCAAAAAGTCAATCAATACATTGGCAAAAATAAATAAATAAATATATAATTCTATCCATTTATTTATATTATTCTTGCTCTTTAGTAAAATTATAGTTTTAAAGTCTTAATGTCATTATAGTAAAGCCTTAATGTCTACAAGCACTCTACTGACTTTTAATAAGTGAGATTTTAGTTAAATATAACAGAGCTGGCAGGAACTTTTGTGGTTTATCGATTTTTACTTATTTTCAGGCAAATGTTTTATTGCATGACAACAATCTTGACACTTCTCACATCATTAGATCAGGGTTAGAATGTAAGGCACAGAGAAGCTGAACACAACCTGGGTTCATCTGTTTATGTGCTGCTAATGGCGTCTGTGTTCACAGTGATTTAGCTTTCATATATCATTAGCTGGATGTAGGTCAGACTGCGGTGCTATTGTACAGAGAACTGGTAGAAAGACAAGGCCAGGAAGCTGTTGTAGATCTTGTGTGTGGGGCACAGAACAGAAAGAGAGGAGTCCTAACCTCTTTATTTGAGCTAGTGTGTTGTGTGTGTTTAATAAAACAGAGTGGGAGGAAACAGGAGTCTCATTAATTGTGCATCTTGCCATTTCGGATACAGGCTTACATCAGCTGTGAATTTGCTGACCGTAGTTATCTCTCTCTCTCTCTCTCTCTCTCTCTCTCTCTCTCCCCTCCTCCTCCTTCCTTTCTCTGCTATGACATTCATTCGTTCTTTCTCTCTCTCTCTCTCTCTCTCTCTCTCTCTCTCTCTCTCTCTCTCTCTCTCTCTCTCTCTCTTCTTTGTCCCACTCCTCCACCCTCTTGTACAGGGACTCTGGCTTGTTTTGAGTCTCTTTCTTTCCCAGTTGAGGCTACTGTAGCTGGTTTAAAGCTGGTGTCTGGAAGCACATTCCTCAGCAGCATGGTGATGTAGGGAACAAGGGGACAAGGAATACACATTTGCTGTACTGAGCTGTAGTTGAGAAACTGTAGGTGAGGAGACTAAACAGCAGTCTACCTGGACATGTTACTGACTTGCTCTGTCTTGCTCTGAATGACTGATGAAGTCCCTTGAATAGTCAAGAAAATGAGTTTGCAACTTAACAGCTCCTCAGTTAATCACAGAGCCATACTGATAAGATTTTAAGCCAATTTTTAAGTAGGACCATCTTGGTGTTTTTTTCTATAATCACGGTAATCACATAGCAAATTTATGATGACACTGAGACATTCTTGCTCATATAAACACAGATGGATGACAAATTAACGGAAAATCTTTACATTCACTTTCATGTAACTTGAATATCATGAACATAGCAGCCAATTTTGTATGTTTGCATGCAGTGGTTTTGTTTTTTTAGCAGAAGTAGGGCAACCCTGTGTGAGTGGACACGGTTTTACGGTTGTGCAAACTGGATAACACCACCATATTTCTCACCAATTTCACGAGTCAGCTTGCAAATGCCTGAGGGTACAGCAGCAACCACACTTTGTGCTCTCTGGATTTTCACCATTTAATGGACAGTACAATAGATTTCCAGCATGACAAGATTTCTTCAAAGACAACCTTTTTTTAAAATCCATTTTATCATGAATTTACAATATTTGCTTCCTCAGTTTTAGTGTCAGTGTCACACGTCTTCACAAGAGATGAATTTGCAGGTTATTCACCAAACTTGCACTTCCATTCACTAACATGCAAATGATGATGACCGGAAATGAAAGCTCAATGTGAAAGCGTTGCTCATCTCCAGCATTCGCATGTATATAAATGGAAGTCCCTGGAAACAAAAAGTGTAGTGCGTCTACCCCTTTAATTTTTACCCCTCCTGTTTTCCCTGTCATCCCCGAATGGTTCATTCACTGTACGCGTATGTCTGATGTGCTGTCCTGTCCAATCTGGTCAGTGTAGACGAACAGAGACTGGCCACATTCCAAACAGCACAACCCCCTCACCTCTATTGCCTTTTCTTTAGAAATCCTAACACAGGCCTTGCTTGTCTGGAACAGGCTTTTCTCTGCTCACCACTCATCACATCTTATCCTACCTCTGTGTGCACACACATGAGCACACATGTGCTTAAACACACAAACCTTAGGGCATTATGACATAATACAGTTCCTCGGTTACAGGACTAACTACGTACCATCCTGAATTTTTACTCACACTCTCCTCTTCCAGTTCAAATATAACCTGTGGGGAGGGACGATATTACTCAAACTGAAACAAAAAATATCACTGTGTACGTCACAGGTATCGAGCACACACCCCCTACTGGGTGATGAATGGAAAATTAAACAAATTCCTGGTTTCACCTGAGAAACAGGAAGACTGTTACATATTATCACCTGATTCTGTTGGCTCAGGAAACTCCAGCCTGCAAACTATACAACGCCCATTCATACTAAAGTCTGAACATTACTCTACTGAACTCTGAACTAAAATCATTCCTGTCTGAAAGAATGTCAGGCCATAAACCGCACCTTAGACCTGGAGACGATCACTGAACTCATTTTATCTTGCTGTTGAAATGCACCTCACTATAATGCAGAGCTCAGTTAGAAGCACAGAAAACTCTTCTCTCTGACGTGTAAGCCAGTCTTCTTAAAAGTCCATTCAGGATGTTTTGTTAATCACTGTTGCAACATGATCTCATGCTGCGTTTGGATCGATCAGAATGAGGAGATCGGTGGTTTGAGGCGGTGAGCCGCTTCAAATAGCAACAGTTTCAGGTTACAATAATGTGGATATTATTAGTTTAGAAATAAGTCTGTGTCTAAGGACATGAACATAAAGAAAGGAATACCTGTTTAAGTTTAATACAGTCTGGATAAAAGCTGCGGTAGTTAAGGAGTGACCAAAGACAGTCACTCTCAAACAAAGAGGGACAATTGAGCGTAACCTATCCATTCTCCTAGCATTTTTTTGGGAGAAAATCAGAGAAAATCAATATGGACAGGTGGAGAACATGGAAAAAATCTCCATACAAAGAGTAACACAGTGGCTGAGAGATGGCAACACTACACTGCTGTGCCAAGAAACAAACTAGCAAGTGAGCTGAACCTTGTACGAACAAAGTAAAAATACCTAACAAGAACTAAAAGCCTAGGAGTTTGTAGATATACCTTGTAGCACATAGGAGGAGGTGGAGGAGGAGGAGGAGGAGGCAGAAAGGAAATGAAGTTGGGTTACACTAATGACAGTCAGCACTGCGCTTGAGAATTTTACTGGATTAGCAGAAGAGCTTGAGGAAAGCAGTGAAGGATGGAAAGGGGAGGAGAAGGAGACAGCTCATTTCCTATACTCGTTGAAGAATTAATTAAAATCCTGACAGGAGGTCTGCGGATCAGAGCATGAGGTGATTTGTCATTTCTTGCTCAGGTTTGAGAGAACACACATTGAACAACTTTCTCTTCCTTAAACACAAATTTTACGCATTGATATTTTCACATCAGTTAGTTGATGAGGAAAATGTGAACAGCAGAATAAAGTCATGCAGGCTTTTCTTAATAGATAAAAAACAGTTTAATCCTAATTTCAAATATAATTCAATAAAAATAATGATTGGGACCACACCATGGTTAGGTGTATATTACAGAACTGTCATTGGCTCCAACAATACATACTGTTTTCATACCTTTTCACTTCTAATGCCACCCAATTTCAGAATCTCATTCCTATATAAAGGAGTTATAGTCCAAATGTTTTAGACAATTCTCCTTTTAAAGGGAATAAATCACCTACTGTAACAGATTTATGCTTATGCCAGCTAAAACTAACACGGGGTGTTGAACCTATTGCCGTATTCAGATCATCGTGGGATCAGACCATGAATGCAAACATGCCGATGAGTCACAGAGAGACCAGAGAACAGGACGTGTTATCGGTGAAAACAAGCCTATAGACTCACACGTACCACCACACCTTAACCAAACAAAACATCCATGACTGCGCGTGATAATGAGTTTCCAGTGTGTGTCTGGTATGTGATTGGTAATGTGTGTGCATTTTCATGGTATTTAACCCAGCATGCCCTGCTGTTCCAATCAGCCCTGAAGAATCTCTCGTCGCTAAGTGCAAAGAGGCTCGGGCCTCTTTACTGCTACCATGGCGACAGGTAAACAGGCGCAAGACTGATGCCATTGCAGCCGTCTGTGCATTGTGCGAAAGAGAGTGAGTGTGTATGGAGGGCACAGGGGGGGGGGGTGGTACACATGTACAATGCATGCTAAACCACTGAGTGGTTTGACGTAAGAATATCATTAAGGCAATACCGCATACCAGCATGAAAAGCTCATCACACTGACTCACTGATTCAGGCCACTTCTGTATGCAAACTTGTTCCTAGTGAATAAAGACAAAAGAAAAAACACACGTGCACACTCACGCGCAAAGGAAGCAAACTAAAGAATCGTTAATACAATCTTCAATACAATCTCCAACCACACAAATAACCACAAGTCTACGTGAACTACATTACACAACACTGGGGCTTACTGAATTGTAATCAGATCTAATCATAATCTGTAAATAGGTTCCCCTCGGTGGGACATTAGGAACAAAAAGGGGACTGTTACACATTTAGAGACTAACCATGATTCGTGAATCGTATCACGTCATAGGTTGGACATAGAACAACATGCCTGGATAGAAATCCACTGTAAGTGGATGAAGTGAGTGGTTTAGTTTTACGCTAGAGAGATAAAAGTTGATTAGAAAGTGAGATTCACAAAACAAACTAGGAACAGCGTGTTTCTCCACTACCTTATTTTAACTTTACCTTGAACCCATTCCCGTTCATACACTTTATTAAAATGATGTTCTTAATTTAAGAAAGATACACTTATAGCCAAAATGCTCTTGTAACAAGACTATAGAGTGAACAGCACAACATGATTTAAAAGCTTACCCATAAACTCTAGTGCGGTGAGCTTTCAAACTTTTATTAGTTTAAGTCAAATTTAATCAGGAAAATCTCAAACTGACTAGTCTCATGCAGAAGCAAGTGGAAACAAATCAAATAATCTTAGTTGTTATACAGATGCTGAAACAGATGCTGTGAGGCACCTTACATACTATATACTAGAGTCTTCTATATTTCTGTAATAAACATTGTCAAAACAAGTCCTGCCTTCCAACCACAGAAAATCTGACCGACATATCACTTGACCAACCAAATACTTTTTCCTTGAAGACTGTTTAAAAAAAAAAGTGAAACCATCTTGTTTATTCTGACTAACTGCTACAGACAAAACAATTAAAAAGCTTTTTAAAAGTGGGGTTTCATCACTGTCTTCCTCCACACAAAGGATAAACACATTATTCACCCACTTGAAACTGTTGCTAGAATTGTAAGTACACAGAGATTGCAGTCTTGAAGAGCCTGATGATTGTGGCCAGAAAAGAGTACAAATGAAATCTGCGCTCTGTGGCTCTGATACTGAGACTAGGCACCTAGATACTTGCTGATTAAAATTGTATTATGACAAATTTGTAAACAGGTTTCACTCAATTCAGTAATGTGACCAAATTGTAATAATCAGCTAACCGTTCTAATATACTTTCAATGACAATTACAACTTGCATTGATCATCAACCTAAAGGAGACCATAAAGAAGGGCAGGTTTTGGGGGTATAATGTTGGGGTGGTGAGATTATGGAGCAGACAGAATTGCAAACTGAGCTGATAATGAGGTGACAATTTAACAGGAAAACAAAGGAACACTGTGATGATGCTTTCACATACACAGTATTTAGTCTGTTTGAATCAATCGGTTTGTCAGGGCAGGTGAGAACACCACAAACCACAAGTCTCAGATGTAGACAACTGGCCTGAGCCCATCTGAGCGAAGTCAGTGTTACATATAGATGTGGATGTGTGCTGCTAAACTGATTTGTGAGATGCAAACTGAGCCATAGAATAGCAAAAGTGCTTAGGAAATGCCATATGTTCTGGAGAAAAAATAAAAGAAATGGTGGACACGAATAAACAACATGCATTAATGTGGACATAATTACCTCGTCTAGTCATTTGGTAAGCATCAGCTGCCTCTCTTTTGTGCACTTTTTATTATTTCTGTGTGTGTAGTTGGTGAAGCTTATGAAGATAATGAAGTATGGCTTGTGTGTGTTTTCAGTCCTGCATGCATGGCATATCAGTGATCATTTACTGATATGCCATGACAAAACAAACTGGAGCAGACAAACAGGTGTGAAAGCACCCTGCAATTTGACCCAAACTGACCCTATTAAAAGCCTATGAACAGAAACACAAAACCAGATTGACCTTGAATCGAATTAACTGCATTACAAGGATCATAAATGTTTGATCCTGTGCTGGTACAATTTGAATTACTGTCACTATGTTTAATTTTACAAATTCAATACAATGCATATTATATCCATATGTTTGTGGACACCTCACCATGTCACCCATATGTGCTTGATGAACATCCCATTCCACATTGTTCCATCTTTTCTGTTATAATAATCCCCACAATTCTGGCAAGAGTATTCCAATGGGGATTTGTAGTGTGGCTGTGGGGGTTTATGCTCATTCAGCCACAAGAACATTAATGAGGTTGGGCACTGGTGCTGGGTGAGAAGGTCTGGGGAACAATCTGCAATTCTAGTTTATCCCAGAGATGTGCAGTGAGGTTGATTCCCCAGCTCTGTGCAGATCACTTGAGTTCTTCTACTTCAGGCATGAGTAAAAAAAAAACATGTCTTTATAAACCTTTAATTGTCAGGCTGAAACAGGTTTGGGCCCTTTAGTTCCAGTCAAGGGTAACTAAAACTTTAGCACACAAAGAAACCCAATACCACTGCATGCTTCCAAATTTGTGGCAGTAGTTTGGGGAAGACTGAGATATGAGTGTCATAATCAAGTGTCCACATATTTCTGGCCATATAGTGAATAATATGCATATTAGCAAAATCGGCTAATTTTCTTCTACTGGCAAAGAGTGTGTAATCTGAGCAATTTGCACTCTGTCCAAAAATGCACTACAGCAAAGAATATTGCAATACTTCCAAAATTCTTATCTTGATACAAGCTGAGTGGAGACATTTTTTAAATTTGGACATACTGGAGTAAAAAAATCAAGAATAATGTGTCTGTAGCAGGAACAACCTGATGTGTAGAGAATCCTGTCATGACTTGTGACTGTCTGTCAGACTGATGGCAGGGGAGAACCGCCAACGTATTTTTCACTAACAATGATAAACAGAATCTCATCTCAACAGGGTGTTCCTCTATCTGCATTTAAAAGGCTGTGCTGCTAACTAGCGGGTGGTTGGGTGGGTGAGAGCAGCCAGATACAGGGCACAGCAGGATGTTAGCGTCTAGCATGTAATTTAAACACAGGCACATGCGGTGATACACAGTGACCCCTGTAATCTCCTTCTGACAAAGTGGCTTAGCGTCTATTTGTCATATGGCACACAGACACAGCTTAGACTGAGTCCACCTGATAACACACAGTCACACTGGGAGCTCTGCTAAAAGGAAAATACACCATTATCAAATGTTCCCTGAAGAGAAATTAACAACACGCACAGCAGAACCCAATACAGTCAACTATACTTACTGTTAATAGAGCAGCATTTAAATTCCATTAAACCTATGAAGCCATTTAAACACATGAACACAAGCTGACCATAGTTATGACAGAATAAAATTTCAAACAGAATTTTTTTCTCTTTTTTATCGAGAATCTCCTAAAGAACTGCAAAAAATCCTTAGCACTTAATAGACAAATGGGAGAGTGTGAGGGATAATCTTCACAACATCTCAGACTTGTTACAACAAGAACTCCACATAATTTAATGGCACATTTCACATTTTAAATTTCTGTCAGAAATGAAGTACGAAAAAGAACACAAGAGCTTTTAACACGTGTGTTTTTCCCTTTAAACAGAAGTGTGTTGTTAGGCTACAGGCTAACCAAAATAATGTCATTTTCTGCATGACTGCTGATATGAAAACCTGACAGAACCATAAAACATTCACAGTTCAAGCAAATTCTTGTTACATTATGTGTTTAAAGATAGTTTCATCTAGGCTCCATTCTTTGGATTTCAAAGCTCGGCTTATCTCTGAAAGATATATATTGCATAATTCTGACATCTCTCCCCTGAACCAATCCTCACCTTTCCTTTGCAGGAAGAGGCGGAGCAGGGGTGTCGCCGTGGTGATAGCCTTGTGGTAGTTGTCGTCATTGTTAATTGGCAACAGGTCCCCGTGGATGTCAGCATAGCCCACCAGCAGCTCCACGTTGGGGATTCGGTGCACATGCTGCAGAAGGCCGTAGAACTCATCGAAGCGGCCTGGTTTGGAGCGGTCAAGAGAGAAGCGGCGGAACTCTGCTCCAAACTGGCATGGGATGCAGACATACATCAGTAAACAGCAGGAATTATACACACAAAACACAGGCAATATCTGCAACTATTAAATTTGTAAACAAAATTTTTTAAAAACTCTAAATTACAGACACATAACCAACCAATTATTATAAACTACATAGGAATAAACAGATTATCCTGTCATGTTGCAAAACCCCATATGGCACACAGAAATCCAAAAAGATCAAGGTTCAAAAACACTTTGAAATATATTTTTTTATAGTAGGCCTAAAGTGTTTTCCTTAATTATTCTGTTGACCATTATGGGTCAGGGCTTGGAAATTCTCTCATGCATGCATATGAATATGCTGGAATTGTTGGGTTTAATGTTTGGGATTTGTAAGCCCAAAGCAATCACATTTAATTCAGGTTCAGGTGTTAGAGTGAATCCACAAAAATATTTAACTTCCTTTAGGTTAAATACAGTTTGTGATGCACAAATCATTAAAAAACAGCTTAATTTCTGTAGGTTAAATTGGTTACTTTTAAGATAGTAAGCCATAGTAACAGTGCTGAAGTGCCTAAATAATTTAAACAACAGCCAATAGCATTTAAGATACACCACATCCTTGTCAAGTCTGAACATCGTCCTTACCTTAAAAGTTCTCTGGTATAGAGAATTAGCAAAATAAATAAAGAAGTTTAACAAGAAACTTTTTCTGCTGTGGAGGATAACATACCAACACCTTCACCAATGCCTGTCAAATTTAAACAAGACGATAATCTAGATGACAAGACTACATGAGTTTTTGATGTTATGCTGTACATTTTTAAAATATGGTCGACCGTTAGCCGGTACTGATGATGATGATGGAGAGCAGCAGGTTTATCATCAAGAGTCGTCAGACACTTCTGAACAGTAGATGAAATATTTTTACTCATGCTTCCAACAGATTAGCTGAAGTAGTGACATTACATCATTGTAAAGCCCCAAAATTAGAAATACACTTTTGTAAACTTGTAAATATTTCCCATTACTGCAGACTTGCCCATACACCTTCTTTAGACCATTTAACTGGATGAACACTTGACTAGTACAGAACGTGTCGTCAAACTTTTAAAATAATTTTCTGTCTGAGAAGTGATGAACAAACAAACAAACAAACAAATAAATAAAAACAGGAATTATGATGATTAATAAAATCATTATTAAATATCCTGGGAAGAGATGAGGTTTTTCCCATTTCAGGTATCAGGAGAACTTTAATGAGAGGAAATAGAGCCTAACAAAGCTATAACATTAAACACTGTAATAATGAAAAGACTGAACACTCACTAAGCCTGGCTCATTTGTTTTCTGTGAATTTTTTAGGCAAAAACATGTCTGGAATAGCAGACATTTAAGAGAAATACCTAAGAAAATAGAGAAAATGAATTGCTCAGCTCCCAGTGACCACTTCACTGGTGAGCGACACCAACTTCCGACTACAAGTGATTACATATATGTGTGTATATATAACTTCTTTTTGTAACACTGTAAATCTAAGTGTTAAATTGATTGTGTTAAGGACAAGCTGTAACCTTTAGCAAAGCTTGAGCACTTCATCAAAGAAAAACAACAACAACACAGAGACACTTCTTTAGAGTCATCGAAGAAACCAAACCACATCCATAAAACAATGTCGGAGTGAAAAACAGAGGAAGTGTTGTGATATTTTACACTAAATGCTTCACTAGGTATCTTTCCCACGCAGCTACTAATGATTAACACAATTAAGTGTTGATAAGGTTTGGTGGAACAATCCAGTAGCTAGAGATAAAAACACACAGTAAAGGCTAATGGTGGCCACACTGAGATGAACCACACTGAGACTAATCCCTGTGGTGGGTAAGAAGTGATTAACGCACCTTGCTCTTCACCTCCACGGAGCTCAGAGATTGGTTGCTCGGCACTCGGTGGTTTTTGTTCATCTTTCGCTAAACGGAGCCCGCCGCAACACACACACACGCACACACACACTGTCGCACTCATCAGCTTCCTCCAACTCGACGGCCAAAAGTTCCTTCTCGACGTAAAATCCAGGTGAACACGAGCGTGTCTACGTCTCACTTTCTGTTGTCCTTCAAGCGAAACAGTGGAGACGGCCGCTGTCAATACAATGTGTTCCTCAACTCTCTTTCCCCCGCCCTCTCTCTCTCTCTCTCTCTCACACACACACACACACACACACACACACACACACACACACACACACACACACACACACACACACACACACACACACACACACACACACACACACACACACACACACACTGAGGGTTGCCAGGTCTGCGAATCAAAACAGGCGCAATAACAAAACTACATAGTTTAAAAAAATTATTTAAATTGAAATTGATTTTTCATTAATAGACGCAAATTTCCTAAATAATGATTTCCCGATATTTTAGAAGCCTCGTTCCATTAAGCATATCTATAAGGCATATTCAGTGTCTGATGCACAAAATACCCATTCATATATGCTTATGTTCTCTCTCTCTCTCTCTCTCTCTCTCTCTCTCTCTCTCTCTCTCTCTCTCTCTCTCTCTCTCTCTGTGGGTGTGTGTGTGTGTGTGTGTGTGTGTGTGTGTGTGTGAGAGAGAGAGAGAGAGAGAGAGAGAGAGAGAGAGAGAGAGAGAGAGAGAGAGAGAGAATTAAGAACAGGGATCCCATGGTAATGAAATCTGTCTGCATCTCCATAAAGTTGGTCAGCAGCAGGAAGCATGAAGTGCTCTAAAACGTCCTGGTATACAGCTGCGTTAACCTTGGACCTCAGAAAACACAGTTGACCAACACCTGACTGAGGAAAGTTTACACTGGACCTCAAGCAACGTGGATTGTGTGCCTCTCCTCCCTTCCCCCAGACTCTGGGACTCTGATTTCCAAAGGAAATGCAAAATTTACTTTCATCAGAGAACATAACTTTGGACCACTCAGCAGCAGTCCAGTCCTTTTTGTCTTTAGCCCAGGCGAGATGCTTCTGATGCTGTCTGTGCACTTCATGCTTCCTGCTGCTGACCAACTTTATGGAGATGAAGATTTCATTTTCCAACAGGACTTGACACCTGCACACAGTGCCAAAGCTACCAGTACCTGGTTTAAGGACCATGGGATCCCTGTTCTTAATTGGCCAGCAAACTTGCCTGACCTTAACCCCATAGAAAATCGATGGGATATTGTGAAGAGGAAGATGTGATATGCCAGACCCAACAATGCAGAAGAGCTGAAGGCCACTATCAGAGCAACCTGAGCTCTCATAACACCTGAGCAGTGCCACAGACTGATCGACTCCATGCCATGCCGCATTGCTGCAGTAATTCAGGCAAAAGGAGCCCCAACTAAGTATTGAGTGCTGTACATGCTCATACTTTTCATGTTCGTACTTTTCAGTTGGCCCAGATTTTTAAAAATCCTTTCTTTGCATTGGTCTTAAGTAATATTCTAATTTTCTGAGATACTGAATTTGGGATTTTCCTTAGTTGTCAGTTATAATCATCAAAATTAAAAGAAATAAATAAACATTTGAAATATATCAGTCTGTGTGTAATGAATGAATATAATATACAAGTTTCAATTTTTGAATGAAATTAGTGAAATAAATCAACTTCTTGATGACATTCTAATTATATGACCAGCACCTGTATATATGATTTTATGCAAATTATTTTTTAAAATAAAAATACATACACAATATAAATTAGAAATTCGAAAAGTTATATATTGGATATTATTTTATGTATATGTTATATAATATAATATTTATAAGTACTTATTATATATACATAATGAATGGGGAAGTCGTGGCCTAATGGTTAGAGTCTGACTAACCCTAAAGCTTGTGGGTTCGATTCTCGGGCTGGCCACGACTGAGGTGCCCTTGAGCAACTCACCGCACCCCCCCTCCCCCCAACTGCTCCCCGGGCGCCGCAGCATAAATGGCTGCCCACTGCTCCGGTTGTGCGTTCACGGTGTGTGTGTGTGTGCACTTTGGATGGGTTAAACGCAGAGAACGAAATCTGAGTATGGGTCACCATACTTAGCCGTATGTCAAGTCACTTGTAGCAGTCGTCAATTGAATAAAATGTATACTCAACACAAACTCCAACCAGTTCAAAAGTCTTAAAGTTAAATCTACATACATGGCAACACGTCCTCACACACTCCTTACACACTCCGCCACATAGCTACTGCGCTGCTAATGACGTCAGACGCACCCAGGAAACGGCCAAGTGCTCAATGCCCTGAAGCGCCCCCCCGCGGCCACCACCTGTGTGTACACACAGTCAAAAGTCCAAATATTTCCTGATTGGTCATGTAGTTTACCAGTTATTCTGTGAGAGGGATATATTTACACAATATTTATGTAGTGCATATATAGCCTTACAGGATTCTGTCGTCATCTCTAGTCCCTGCTATTCATTACACCTTTATTGAATACATGTAGGCTGGGTCTCGAATGAGAAACTTACATCCTAATTAATTAAAGTTTAAACTCTAGTGACAATACTTTTCCAAGCAGCAACCATATATAAATATCTGGAAGAAATTGTCAGCAACGTAAGAAATTGGAGGATAACGTCTTTTACGCGTGTTAAATAAAAGCTATATAGAAAAGTTTGATTCGAATAAAAATAGCGAGTTACGAGCGCCACCTTGTGGTTGAAATGAAATTATAATTAATCTCAGAGATTATTAATAAACCAGTCTCTCCAGTCCGATATGTGGTGCTAAAGCGCTGGGTTTTTGAGAAAACACTCACATCGCAGTGTCGGAAGTGGGATTCATGGTAGTTAGCTTCTTGATCAACGTTAAATAGGTAATTAGATTTGATTCCTATATTTTAGAGTCGTATTATTCTACGTACCTTAATTGATTCCTAAATTGATTCCTAAATTAATTCCTTTAGAGGCGCACGTGAAGCGCTGAAACCGTGATTGTTACATATGCATTTGTAATGAAGTGTTTCCTTAATTAAAATAAACATAACCAAGGCAAACCGTAGACAAACAACTTTCTACTTTTTTTTTTTTTTATTTTATTTTTTTTATACTTGTTCTAGTGTTTATGGGGTTTTCCTCTTTTCTTCCCATGGCAGGAAATGAAACTTCCTATCATATCCTGTCTGCACTTAGATTTAGGTTTTCACCCATTGTTAATCGTTTTCTTTCTTTAGGCATCTTTAGAAATCATTTATGGCCACGGAAGTGACGAGTGAAAGCTCATGGATATCAGTGAGTCCTAGTGGTCTTTGGGAGGTGCACAGAAGGTGGAAAGGGGAGAGAAAGCGAGGAGACGACACACCTCTATTAGGGTCTGTATGCAGAATCAGAGTGCGTCTGAAGAACCACACAGAAGATAATACCCAGCCTGTTAGCGTGGATGAAGCTGTGCTGGAAGTTAGTGACAGTTCTGTGCAGGTTACAGAGTATCCACGCTCACAAGATTCAGTGCTCCAGGTTCCACTGGGCAGGTGGATTTTGCTGTGTGTTGGGGAGGGACAGTGTGACATTATAGAGGGCTGTTTGGAGGGAATGAGAGTTGGAGAGACCTGTGAGGTAAGTGCGAGTTTGAAGCTTGTTGCTGACGGTATCATTTTGACCCCCCCCAGTTGATCGATAGATACATTAATGAACATACCATACAGTCCTTACAGTAACCACCTTAATTCACAGCTAGTAACTAGCAGCAGATGACTGAGTGTTTCTGATGCTACTAGTAACTTCATTTTTCCTTCATTCATCTTCATTAACCCATTTATCCTGGCCAGGGTCATAGTGGATCTGGAGCTTATCTCCAGAAAATCTGGGCAAGGGTTAGAGATGCATCTCGGATTGGAGCATTCCTGTTGCCAGGCCGCTTACCAGCATGTTTTTGGCAGGTGGTAGAAATCCCTCACAGACATGAGAGAACAAGAGAGATTCCACACAGACAGGAGCTCAATATCAAACCAGGTGGTGCAGCGGGTAGATTTGCTACCTCAAATATCCAGAGTCCTGTAAGGTGACAAAGCTACCCTGTTGCATTCCCATGCTGTCTAAAACCATTCATTCATTCATTTTCTACCGCTTATCCGAACTAATATCGGGTCACAGGGAGCCTGTGCCTATCTCGGGCGTCATCTGGCATTAAGGCAGGGTACACCCTGGACGTAGTGCCAACCCATCGCAGGGCACACACACACACACACATTTGCTCACGCAATCACACACACTACTGACAATTTTCCAGAGATGCCAATTAACCTACCAATCGTGTCTTTGGACCGGGGGAGGAAACCGGAGTACCCGGAGGAAACCCCAGAGTCACAGGGAAAACATGCAAACTCCCTGCCCTGTTTGAACAGACCTTTTTTGCCCTGTTTGACTTTGTGAAGTGAATACTTAAACAAATAGAATGTTAATTATTTCAGGTGATTTAAGGTAATGCAATTGTATTATTGTATTATTCAACTGGTTATTATATGGTATAGTTATTGTGATGAATAGTAAGCATTTACATATCAAACATTTAACATGTAATATCTAAACACAGTATAGTTTGCAGAGAGGTGATTTTATTAGAAATTTTATGCACTTTAAATCATGCTGTTTCTTAAAAATGCTGATTCTGTTTCCTTTAGTTCACAGTTAGGGCCCATCAACAGCATGTGAAAATGACACCCAGTGATATTCATGATGTTGGGATAGAGAAGACAGGAGAGGAGCAAGAGAGAAAAAGTGAGTGTTTTTCTCTGCAGCTCCACTCATTCACTTCAGGGAAGGAGTCCTGGCAGATGCTCCCTACAGAGAAGTGGACCTGGGTGCTGTCTCACAAGCAGCGGGGCAGCCAGCGCTTCAGCAACGGAGACATTTGGGGAGCAATGCATTCTTACTGCTGTGCTGTTAAGCTGCTCATTACTCTAAAGAGACATACCAAAGGGAAAGATGGGGTTCCAAATGTTGATGGAAGCCAAGAGCCAAATGCCTGCGATAAGGAAAGTGAGTTAAATAGAGAGACAGTGGCAAAAAGCACCCAGATCCTAACTGAGGAGTATAGGACTATGAAAGCAGAACTCCATACTAATCTTTCCCTGTGTCAGCTCAGGCTTGGCCAGCCAGCAAAAGCCAGGGACAGCAGCAGCAAAGCCACTGCACTAGATCCAGCTAACATTAAAGGCTGGTATCGCCTTGGCCAAGCTTGTCTCCAGCTAGAAGACTTTGAAGAAGCACGTCATGCTTTTGGCAAAGTCCTAGAACTCCAGCCAGGTTCTACCTCTGCCCAAAATGCCTTGAAACAAGTAAATGCTAAGGCAAAAGAGTTTGACAATAAGCTTGGGCAAAGGCTGAGCAAAATGTTTTCCTAAGGATCTGCAAAATCGGGACATGAATTAAATTATTAAAGGCAGTAATAATTTAGTAATAACAGTAATAGCCCAATGTGTATACTTATCAAAAATATACAACACTTTAACATTACAAGAGCCCTAGAAGCTCATGCAGTGATGTGAGGATTATATTGCAAGATATATTGTTCTATGCATGGTGGATGTATTACGGTTGTATGCTGTACAAATGGCAATAAAACTATTTATATTTGTGTAACATGGTTACTGTGTTTGTTTGTATTGTGTTTAAATGTTTAAAACCAAGTGAATTGAAAAATGCCACAGACCACTTTAACATTAATATATCTCAAACAGTCGTGAGAATTATGCCGAGAATTTTATGGTTTTAATTAAAACCTCTTTCATGTCTCTGTGGCGCCCTCTGGTGGACAAAGAGCTGGTTACACCGGCCAATCCGAGCTAGAACTTGACATCTCTCTCGGCCAATCCCTGGTAGTTCGAGCCCACCCAGGGACGAACATTTTCGACTGGTATGTTTAAATGCAGATTTTTATAGTTGAATTCCGTATTCTGAACAGAGAAGAGAATCTCCTTGTACATTCAGGTATCTAATGAGATTCGTAGAGCAAAGTTTACTTCAACTCCAACCATAGCGCATGAAGACAAGGGCTTGTATTATAAATGTATTATAAATGGGTATGTAATCCTCATCAAAGAGAGAAACTGTGCGACCGCATTAAAGTCACTCAGTAGTCATTCATAGTCGTCTCAAGTATTGCAGAAATTGCACACGGTGTCTCGCAGTTGTCTAAAAATTAACGAATGTGCAGTGAAGAATATTTCAATCATCAAGAAACATTCAAACGATTTTAAAATGCCGAAACCCGGGATCGAACCAGGGACCTTTAGATCTTCAGTCTAACGCTCTCCCAACTGAGCTATTTCGGCGATGAAAACTAAGCTTAGAGCCACGCCTCTCGACCTCGTCCTAAGTGGAACCCCTGAAGGCATTAAGTTTGATCATCCAACAGAACACGTCAGGGAAATTATGGGGTTCTGGGTTACGTCAGAAAGCTATGACCGAAAAATATCGGTAAAATTGTACTTCATCTAGTTTTTAAAGCACTGTGACGTCCGACTGCTTCCAAATAAAAACAAGGATATTCTAAAACCACTACAGTGTCATTAAAATACCAGATTCGGTTTACGCCTTATTTGTGACAACTACAAAAAACAGCACAAAAAAGCAAAGAACGTCGAGCAAAGTTTTGTCTGTTCAAGTTTTACGTCACAAAAAATTGCACATGCATAGATTTAGCTTTTATTGCGTTTTAACAGTGACTTTCGTCTCCATTTATATCAAGTTTCCATACAGTGCTCACGGCGGCTTTGTTTACCTTTTAGAACAAGGTTAGTTTAGCTGTCTTCAGTATATGAAGGTAAATTAAGTATACTAACCCTCAAAAGATCATACTATCCTGTTCAAGCTGGATGATGTTTTTTTAATGGATGCATTTAAATAACAGACACGCTAAAACAGGCATATCATTTTCAATACTTTAAGTCAGGTCAACAGCACTCCATGCAGGTAAAAGCAAATTTCAATTTTAATCGTTTGAAGCAAAATAATTTTTTTTTACAATTTTTGTTTACCCATATAGTGTGATGAATATAATCTGAAATAACTACAAGCCACAATTACATTTAAATGTCACATAGAATGGTGCACAGTAACGTACAGTATTACCGTTTCTAAACAATTTTCACATCTATTTCATCTTTCGTTTGGGAACTGTTTTGTCTGACAAGGCTTGGGTGCTACTCAGCTGAAACCATGAGTCCATGATAAGAGTAAATGGGATCACAATCCATAGGACATTCATAAAGACAAAGTAGAACCAGAAATAGATGGGGTGTCCATACTCGCTGTGCATATACCCATCTCTGTGTTCAGTGAAGAAATAGAGCACTGCTCCATACAGCTGACCTATGGACAGAGAAGATTATTGTTAATCTGTTGATACAAGGAGCTGATATAAGTATTCAAACAAAATATCTCACTTACCCTTAAAAAGGACAAATAATGCTAAATAGTATACACTATGTACATATTGCACTGTATGTTTAAGATTCCTCAAAAACCACCATTTCATCATGAGATCATTTTAATCAGAGCGTTTACATACAACACAGATGTATTGCTTTGTTTCTCCTGTCTAGTTTGGCCTATTTAGATAGTACAGGGCTATGGTCTGGGTCGGCAAGGCCTTTTTGAGTTTTGCATTGCATTTGAGTTAGTCAGAGTTTTGCATTGTGCATCTTGATTAAGGTGTTAGACTACCGATCAGAAGGTTGCAAGTTCAAATCCCAGGCCACTGAGTAAAGCACTTAACCTTGAATTGCTCGGTTGTATAAAAAGATATGAATGTAAATCACTCTGGATAAGGGCGTCTACCCAATGCCATGTTAATGATCAGATAAAAACGAGAAAGTCTTCAATCTATTAAATGTTTCCAGACTCAAACTTTGATGCCTTTGCTCTAGATGAAACCCTATATGATTTGACTTAATAATGAACTTAATTACCTGCTTATATAACAAATACATATAGATAAAGCATTTAGATGAATAAAAGAAAGAAAAAAACATCTCACCTAGAGACACAATGAGCTGTAGAACAAATCTGTAGGAATGATTATACAAGAAGGCCACAACAATCCACAGACTGAAAGGTCCCCATAGACATGCAGTCACTGTCTCCATGCACACAGTGAAATTATCTGCTCTAGAAAGAAGACAGAGGAAGAAAGTTGTGAAAAAGGTAGACCCAGCACAGCATAAATTACAGAACACAAGTTATGTTTACAACTTACATGACATATCTGCTATCACCTTTTGAATATTCCTTCCCTGTGGAAGACAAAGAAAATTCATACTGACAGGAAATACAATATCAACTGGATACACAGATACAACTGTTGTGATATTACTTCAGACATATCCAACATTTTTTGCAATTTCGTTTTATGGATTGAAGGTTTGGATGGTCATAAGGGTCCCAATATATACAAATCCAGAGATTCTATTTTGTTTTATTCATTTAAATATTACATTTATTCATTTACATATTAATAGGCTTACTGAATACTGAATGAGGACACATTCCATGGGGTGCCAACCCATTGCAGGGCACAATCATGCACAAACTCACATTCTACAGACAAGTTTAAAAGGGCAATTGGGCAATTTGGACAGGGGAGGAAAACAGACTACCGGGAGAAAACCTGAAAATCCAAACCCCGATCTGGAGAGTGTGAAGTAAATGTGCTAACCACTAGTCTTTCAAAAACTAGTTTAGAATTCTTATGATTAAGTCTCATATGATTAAAATGTATGGCATTTTACAGTGTGCAAGAATTTTAAGTCTTAAATATTCACTCACAAAGTTGAGAAAGGAAGCTCTGATCTGCTGGAATGATGGTGTAGTACAGAGAGAACCAACCCTCAATGACACCATGGATAAAGCCACAGACGGTAAACCAGCACAGTGCTAACCTTCTCCAGCTACTCAGTCTTCCTCCACCCATGCTCTTTCCTGTCAAAGTCCAGGCTAACAACATCAACAATCCTGACACAGTGAAAAGGAACGTGACGATCTCTAACATTGAGCGCTCATTTTCTGTGTAGTTTGGAATGGACAGATCCCTGGGCCAGTAAGGATGACTTATAGTTTCAGCTGTCATCTTTGAAATCTGCAAAGACACAGAGTTTATCACAAGATATTCAGGCATTATCGTATGAAAAACAACACACCAGTTACTTGCTCAAATTCTGCTTTTCAGATAATCTCTTCAACAAGTCACACACTGGCATGCTTGTATCAACACTTGTCGAAAATACATTCACACGGTTGTATCAACAAATGTATCAACATTTCTGCAAAACATTATGGGAATTCATACGAAGACAGTTGCACAAATGTTACTTTAATATTTCTCTTGAACAAATTCAAACATATCAATGCGCCTCCAGTTTTGCACTTATCCCATTGAAATGTGGAGCAAAGGTCATTTGTGCACCTGTAGACATGGCTGGGAAAAAAGTTGTTTGAGTGCCTGACCCTTGAAACTCGAGGGAACACACCGTCCAAGCAACCTTATCTTCCGTAACTGGCTCCTGGTGTTTAATGCATGCATTTTCTGACATCACTGCTGTATAGTAGCAGCAGTAAATGTTAATTAAAGTCAATGTACCTTTTAGGAATCAAGACGAGCTAAGCCAATAAAGAAATGTTGATTACTAAAGTAGCTGACGATCATGTGTTGGCTCATGTACACGTTTGATGTGGACATGGTTCTGCTTTATTACTATGAGCCATCTGGAAAAAGGTACTGAAGTGTTTGGGCCCTTACAACCAGACTGTGTAACAGTTTCTTTCCACAAGCCATCAGACTCCACAATAACTGAACTGTACTGAGCACAACATGCACATCAACTGTACACTAAATACACACACACACTTCCAATATATATCCATCAATCTGTTTACATGCTGTTTTTGCACACTTTTTGCCCTTTGCACATGCTGTCTCACAGTTCAGTCGTTTACTGTTTTGCACAGTCCTTCACAATATCTCAGGTAACTTCTGCTATAACACTGTGTTCATTCTAGTATTTCTGCACATGTAATATTGTTTGAACATACAGTATTTACACTGGTTAGGGCCGTTTCTCTCTATTGTATATGGTGTATTGTCTTGTAATATTTTGTCTTTTGTCCTGCACTGTCCTTTTGTGTTTTGTCCTGCACTGTTTGCACCAGGTCACACAGATGCACTTTATGTATATAGGACTAACTTACTAAGTCCTTATAGCTCTGTCTTTGCTTTTATATTACACTATTATGGTCCCGGAGAAACGTGTACCGCAACAGCTATATATGGTTGAAATGACAGTAAAAGCTACTTGACTTGAGATGAGTCCTGCACGTGTTTAATAAAGAGATCTTAATAAAGAGCCTCAGTAATATCAGTGCAAAATATCCAGCTGTAAACCAGCAGGGTAAAAAATGAACAAAAAAGGAAAAATAAACGAACCACTTAATTATGTTATAGATATTTATTTAGTCTACTCTGCGACAACTTAAATAAAATACACCAGTTATTCAAAAAAAAAACATTTTTATTACGAATTATTTCTTCATTCTAAACTTACCTTGGATTTCAAACACAATTAGTATCCATCAAAATGCACGACAGATAAAGAGGACCGAGATTAAAACACCCACGGCCAAGTTTATGAACCAAACATGTCATAAATATCAGTGAACTTGTATAAACATATCGCGCCATACAGTTACAGCCCACTACAATATACTCCGTGACCAATAAACACTCGCGGTACTGTGGAGCCAGACAGCCAGTAAAAGAACACTCGCGATTTTACTGGACGATAAACTCGGAACACGATTACGTCAATGAAAATGGTGAATCAGGATTGGTTACAAACATCAAAAGGTTGGACCATGCTGAATAGATAAACCCAAGCACATGTTTTAAATTATATTTTTTATCCATTAAACATACACCCTGTTTGTGCTGATTTGTGGTGCTTTTGTCCAACCTCATCATAATATCCCACTGCATTGCGCAGGTGTGTTCATAAAACTTAATAATATATAATAATTAAATAAATTTTGTATTTAATTTATTTATATGCCCTTAAAAAACATCCAGTTTTAAACTACATGTAGCATGTGTTGATAGGGTACACTGTTAGCATATTTTGACAGGTTATCTTATGATCAGAGAATGCATCAAGTATTAAAATCATTCAAATCAGATGAGCAATAGTACATCCTAAATGAAACTCGTGCTATGTAATCACTGCATTTATAGGTATCCTAAATGCAGGTACTACCATAATAATACGTAATAATACATAATAATACATAATAATACGTAGAAAATCTGAAGCTTTGAAAATGAATAAGTTAGCCGCACTATTTTCTTTGCCGTGACCCGGATTCGAACCGGGGTTGCTGCGGCCACAACGCAGAGTACTAACCACTATACGATCACGGCAAGCTATCGCGGCGGTGAAAACACTCTGAAAGGATAGCCTAAAGAGTATGAGCTACGAGCTATAGCTACTTACGTTATAAACGAATTTCGTTTTGATGCATTTTATTGTAGTGTATGTAGTGTAGTTAAACCAGAGCGTCACATCTTCACTATCTTGAACAATGTCAGGTTTTTTAGCTATATATATATATATATATATATATATATATATATATATTAGTACTCTTTATATATATAAATAGATAGATAAATAGATATAAATAAAATATTTTAATTGAGACAACTCAATTAAAAAAGGCAACGGATTAATTTATTAGAAATAGAAAAGCAAAGCTACTGTAAAAGTTTTAGGTCCCTAAACTGCCCTTGAGTACGACGTGACATTTTGCTGAACAGTTTAACTACACGCCAAACTCAATTAAACAATGTTGATTACTTACGTGTTTAGTTGAAGCGGGTGAAACAGGAAAAGCTTATAAGCGAGTCTAGAACACGTGCGTTAATACTGACATAATATGCAAATAAGCAATTAACTGGGCATAGTATTGTTAATAGATTGATATAATAGATAATATTGATAATTTATTGAAACATTATAATAAGTTATAATGACCGAAGAAGACACAAATAATAAGTCCCATATGGTCTAGCGGTTAGGATTCCTGGTTTTCACCCAGGCGGCCCGGGTTCGACTCCCGGTATGGGAATGACTGTTTTTCTTTTTTTAATTATCATAAGAATGAGAACATTTAAAAATTGCTTTTATTTAATGATAAGAAAGCACTGCCTATAAATTACGCGTATTTTTTTTTGCATGGTTCACTTGTGGGGTTTTATTTTATAAACGTGTCCGTTGCTTGCAGTCACAGAAACTCGGAAGTATCGTCATCACTTATCAGCTGACTCTTGATGTCATGTGACCTCAATGGCGACGCGGTGAACGGAGAAAATACAACCGAACAAACAGTGAAACGCACAAATAATGAAGCTTTATCACAGTATTTGAATTATTCTGTCATACTGCACGAACCTGAATGGACCTTTCTTAATTCTCAAGCCACGAATCACACGTGTTTGGAAATGGGTCTAGATGCTGCCTCTCTGAGATTAGACCAACATTTACTTTATTTTATGGATCAGCTTGAAATTTTGGAAGAGAAAAGACAAAAACTTAACACACTCATAGAAGATGTGAGAAACTGAAAATGTTATCTGTATTTTAGTTGAGTATTAATTTTGTTTTTCTATTTTTAAACCAGTCTAATGCGTCTTTTCACAGGGATGGTTTAACATTTCCAAGGCCCGGTACTCGATGGGGAACAAGCAAGTCTCAGCTTTGCAGTATGCCAGTGAGATGGAGCCACTTGTACATGTTCATGCCAGGTGCTTCTAGATATTTCTGTAATTTATTGATGTATATTTTATATATATCTATACATATATTTTTTTCCTTCTTTTTTTTATCAACAAAAATGTAGATACAGTTTAAGATAATCATAAATTGTGGAAGCAAATAGCTTCCTGAAGACTAATATGTCTCAGGGCCTGTGCATAGAAGTGCTTGTACATTTTGTTTCTTTGGTTTTGCAATGCGTTAGCTGCAGTTTTTACAGGCACTGGTTGCTATTTAGTATTGTAGTATTTAGATTTAGGGTATGAAATGTTGGAGCAATTTGGAGAGTTATTTTTTTCTTGAATGTTTACTTTACATTTGTGTATTTATGTCTGACATTCAGCCGGTCAGAAAAAGGTGAAGCGGAATTCAAGTGTGAGAGAATAGGTATTGAAGATGAAGAACTAAAAAGGAGTGAAACAGTAGAGAGCATTGGAGCAGCAGATGGAGGTAGGACTGAAATTTATGATTTTCTATCATTTTATGCATGGAAAAATGATTGTGTTGGCTATATGATTGGGTCAGAGCAGCTCCAAAACTGTAGTTCTTGTGGGGTGTTCTCGGTCTGCAGCAGTCAGGATCAACAGGGTCATAGGTGGGCTTATTGATGCATGTGTTGAGCAAAAGCTGGCTGTGTGGTGTGGTCTGATCCAACAGACAAGCTTCTGTTGCTGTAAAAGGTAATGCTGGTTCTGATGGAAAGGTGTAAGAATGGGTATGGGGCTGCAGATCAGTTAGGGGAACGTGCCAACAATGAGCATCAAAAGAAAGTGCCAACAGCGTGCATCAGAACTTTTCCATGGAGCAAAGGAATAAGGTGGCCTGGTCTGATGCGTAGATCACCTGGGGAACACATGGCAACAGGATGCACTATCACTATACTATTTTGTCTTGTATAGCATAGTGTTATTTATGTCTGTACTTTTGAGAGTCACAAACAGATGGAACCAAATTCCTTGTTTGTGTCAACACACTTGGCCAGTAAATCTGATTCTGATTCTGACTATGTGAAGAAGTCAATGTTCTGCTGGAAAACCTTAGGTCCTGCCATCCATGTGGATGTTACTTTGACATGTACTACCCACCTAAGCATTGCAGACCATGTACACCCTGTTGTGAACTTTTTCAGAGAAGATCAGGCCACTTGCATTTCCTTGTGCAGTAGTCTTTATTCTAAAGACACGATGAACATGGGTCTTCAAGTCAGAACATACTGGTACGGGTGCTGCAGTCATCTAGTCTTACTTAAAGTTGTAATGCATTGTAATTATACACATTTTAGGGGCAGTCCCTTCAGATATAAACAAAACACTCATGTAACAATCAAAGCATGAAAGCATGTAACAGTCACACACCAAATCCTGGAATTTCACCACCCTTAATCCCACCAGCATAACAGTCTTACTCAGACCACTTTATTATCATAAAAATGAGTTCATCCTTTATGCTTGGCATTCCTTCTTGACTCAGACCTTGAAGTGTATCATGTTCAAATGGCCACCTTACACAATGGGACAAATGGCAAGAAGAGACAGATGATGTCCTGAGTTCCCTTGCACTTTTCTTTCATATTAATGTGAGACAGGAACCACAGGACTAATGTAAAGTTTTTATTTAACTAGCATTGTCACTTGATTTGGCTTCTACATGATCAAACAATAGTACACTAGAAATAAAAGGAAATAAAATGACTTAAAGGGTTGTGGGAAAATAATTTTAATGGAAACAGTATTCCCTAATGGCTGTGCTAACATCTTGGTGCCAGATACCACAGCACACCTTCAGGGGTCTAGTGTAGTCTATGCCTCAATGGGTCAGGACTGTTTTGAAGTACTGTATTGACTGTATTGTATTAAAAGCCAAACTGAAGTCGACAAAGAGAATCCATATGTCCCTGGGCAGTCAAGGTGTTGCAGAATGTAGTGCAGCCCAATGTTGACTGCGTCGTTCATTGATCTGTTTGCCTGGTAGGCAAACTGTAGGCAAAATGCATCCAGCATCTGTTCTGTTACAGTCTTTCGGTGGGCCAATACCATCTGTTGAAAGGTATTCATGACGACAGAGGGGTGGGTGTGGGGTGAGGGATCTCTTGTAGTTTGTGATATCTTGCAGGCCTTTCCACACTGGTGCAGGATTTTTAGATGAAAACCTGCTGTTCAGTGTAGCTTATTTTGGCTATTCTGATCTCTTTTGTCAGTAGGTGACCTGCTTGCTTATACAGGGCTTTGTCCTTTCCTCTGTAGGCATCTTCCTTGGCATGTCGAAGTTTTTTCAGTTTGGCTGTGAACCATGGCTTGTTGTAACTGAATTTGTAGAATTTTTTGGTTGGCACTAGAGGTCTTCTCGGGTCGAAAGAATGTACCCGACCCGAATCACTTTTTACCCGAACCCGATGTGCATAATTTTATTTTTTTTTTAAGAAAGACCCGACCCGAGACAAACCCGAAAAAATTAGATCTGAGTCCGACCCGACCCGTTGGCAATTTTTTTTTTAACCCGACTGGACCCGAATGTTGCATAATTCTACACTAATGTAACCGCTAGAGCGTGGATTCAAAATTGATTGACAGGTCTGTTTCAACGAAAATTAGCTTACCGCCAGCCACATGTCACAAGTGGTCTTGGCAAACAGAGGAGAGGTTGGAAAAGGACTCGAGTCGATGCACACACACGAGATACAGTAGTTCGGGTTTTCTCGGGTCCGTTCAGTAAAAACACATTCATTTTAAATTACCTGAGACCTGATGCCGCTATTATTAGACTCGACCCCTGTCCGTGGCACACGTGAAACATTTATACCCGAACCCGCTCGGGTCGGACCTCGGGTTTTTGGATCTAAGTGGACCCGTGAAGACCTCTAGTTGGCACACTCACGTTGGCCTGTGGTGGGATGTAGACTCTGTTCAGAGTGAATTGCCACGGTGAATAAAATGGTTTGCAGTTTGTGAACAGTGATTCCAATTTTGGGCTGCAGTATTTATTCTGAACTGTGACATCTGTGCACCAATGTTCGCTAATGTAGAAACATTTTCCACGCCTTTCATTTTACCAATAGCTCCGTTACTCAATCCACTCTGTGGAAGTGGAAGCCCGAGAGAAGTAACCCACTATCCGGGATTGAGTGACTGAGCCAAGTTTCGGTAAAGCAGAGAGAAATAGAAAACAAGTTTCTAGTAAACATCAGAGCATGCAAAGTCTTTGTTTGTTCTGTTAAGAAGAATTAGTTCACATCCATTTTGTTCGGCAATGAGCGGAGGTTTGCTAGGTGAATCGATGGGAGCGCAGTTGTAAATCCCTTCTGTCGTAGCTTTACTAGCATGCTGGTGGGGCACTAGTAAAGCTACTCCATGTACCATAGAGAGCAGCTCCTCCTCCGACTAAGAGCTCCAAAAAACTTTCCGGGTTTGTAAAAACTGGTGAAAAAGTGTCTGGAGTGAACTACCCGATGTTAAGCAGTTTTTCTCTATTGTAAGTTATCACGGGAGGGTGACCAAACACACAGACCATAAACAAAAAGAAAGAAAGTACTAGAGAGAGTCGTGCTGAGGCTGCAATCCGCGGCACCATCTTGTCATCTTGTACAGTCCCAACATGTTTATAATATAAAAATACTTTTATTTTCAGGGCTCAGAAGGCGAGTAAACGTTAAAAAGAAGGAAAACATGGAAGAAAAAGACACTTCAAAAGATGAATGTGAGAAGGAACCTCAATTAAATACAAAGAGTGAGAAATCTCAAGGTCAGCATCAAGATCCTATGAAATGGTTTGGGATCCTTGTACCACAAAACCTTAAGCAAGCTCAGGCAGCCTTTAGAGAAGGTAAGTGTAAAACTATGGAAAATTAGAATAAACACAGACCTGCAATCAGCAGTTTTTAATATAATATATATAATACGTATATTATAGTAAATTGTAACCTGTTAGAAGACCAACATTTGTGTAAAAAACTGATGTGTGGACATGTTAGTTTTTACTTGTAACAATGTTTAGGCTATTTATTAGAATTACTTATTATGCCAATTTGTTCTTTAATAATGTTGTCTAGTAAACTTCTAAAAGAAACTTACTGAATTTCCTTGTGGTCCATAGAAACATTTTTATTAATCTTTACAGTTTTACAGTTTTTCCCTGTGCATTCAAATTGTATTTATTTTGTTCCATTGTTGCAGTTATTACTCTAGCAGCTGAGATCTCAACCCTGCAGAGTGCAATTGTGAAAACTAGATTGGAGATGCAGACTCTGATGAAGGATAAACAGAAGATTGCTTCTGAATTGAAAGAATAATGCATTGCACATGAGTGTTTTAATTATTTCCCAAGTTAATTTTTCAGATGTTACACCCATCCCTTTTATGTACTTCAGTGTGAGTGATAAATGGTAATTGACAAAAGTCAAATTGACAAAAGCGTGTCTACACAACTATATGGCTACCTCCCTGTTAACCAGGGACAGTATTGGAAAATATTAATAAATCTGAACACTTTTTCTAACTGAATTTTGCTTTTTTTTCTACATTGAATTTCTGACAAATGGATGTCTCCCCATTCCCCAACGAAATAAACTAAGGTGACTTTTAATCACTTAGATCACCAAGAGGAATCCCTGAAAGGATACTTCAATAAATACTTAAATAGTGTTGCTTGAAAGTTTGTGAACCCTTAATAAACATGTCTATATGTCTACATAAATATGACCCAAAACATCGTCAGATTTTCACACAAGTCCTAAAAGTAAACAAAGTCAATCAAACAAATGTATTCTATTTCTTCATTGTGTTATTTCGAAAAATGATCCAGCAAATGTATGTGAACCTTTGTGGAGCAATAACCGCAAGTAAATTTTCCAGTATGTCTTGGAAAAAAATGTATTCCATTCCTAATTACAAAACTGTTTCAGCACTGGGATTGTCAAGTCAAGTCAAGAAGCTTTTATTGTCATTTCAACCATATATAGCTGTTGCAGTACACAGTGAAATGAGACAACGTTTCTCCAGGATCAAGGTGCTACATAAAACAAAGACAGGGCTAAGGACATGTAAGTAGTCTTAGCCACATAAAGTGCAACTGTGAAACCTGGTGCAAACAGTGCAGGACAAAAAACAGTGCAGACATAAAGTTACAAGACAATACAAAAAGTACAAAAAATGCAATACACAAAAGACAATAAACAGTAACAGAAACAGTGCTGACTGACCAGTGTAAATACTGAATGTTCAAACAATATTTTGTGCAGTAACATTAGAATGAACACAGTTTCTTAGCAGCAGGTCCTTTGGATAATATATAGAGTTGTGCAAAAAACAGCAAATGACTGAAATATTGTATAGTATGTGTGTAATGGCTGACTATTGTAATGGTACAATATTGTAATGGTACAATATGTGCAAAAACAGCTGAAATGTTGGACAGTATGTGCAAAAACAGCAGTGTGTGTGTTTTGTGAGGATCTATGCAGTCCATACAGATGATGTGTGTTTGTTGTGCTCAGTATAGTACAGTTCAGTTATTGAGAAGTCTGATGGCTTGTGGGAAGAAACTGTTACGCAGTCTGGTCGTGAGGGCCCGAATGCTTCGGTACCTTTTTCCAGACGGCAGGAGGGTGAAGAATGTGTGTGAGGGGTGTGTGGGGTCATCGACAATGCTGTTGGCTTTGCGGATGCAGCATGTGGTGTAAGTGTCAATGATAGAGGGAAGAGAGACCCCAATGATCTTCTCCGCTGTCCTCACTATCCGCTGCAGGGTTTTGCGGTCCGAGATCGTACAGTTCTCAAACCAGACAGTGATGCAGCTGCTCAGGATGCTCTCAATGGTCCCTCTGTAAAACATGGTCAGGATGGGGGGAGGGAGATGTGCCTTTCTCAGCCTTCGGAGGAAGTAGAGACGCTGCTGGGCTTTTTTGGTGATGGCGCTGGTGTTGAGTGACCAGGTGAGGTTCTCCGCTAGATGAACACCAAGAAATTTGTTGCTCTTGACGATCTTTACAGATGATCCGTCGATGTTCAACAGAGTTTGGTGGGTATTGTAAGAAATTACAGATAAATGCACCCAGATTCCACTCCAAGATACACATTGAAAAGAGCTCATTCCTAAAAAAAAAAAAAGCTTACGTATCATAAGGTAATGCGTTTAAAACTCTATGAATCAATTGATTCAATCATTAGTATGGGAGCGGAAGCAGGAAAGCAGGGTCTATGTGACTGCAATTACCATTTAAAGTGACCATTTGGTAACAATTATAAAAATACCAAGCCAAGTTGTACGTGACCATGATTAACATTTTAAGACATCCGGCTAGACAACAAGTTGTATCCCACCCATTTGGGAGGCATTCAGTTATTACGCTCAATACACATTCAAAGCAGAAGCTTATTTAAACTACAAAGAGGAAAACTATAAAAAGCAGGATTTGTCCTGGGTTTTTACTGACTCCAGTGAACCCAAGGTACTTCATGTATTTTGTCACTGCTATACTGGAATAAACTTCTTTTTTCTTCATTAAGATCTTCAACCTCATTGTTTTATTTTCACACTTTTTTTTTATTTATTACAGTATCATGACATGAATTGATTGCTTCAGCACCTTTCATAACATTCATTTTGGATTAGGTACACTATAATCAAAGTTTTGGTTGACTTTGAATTGGCCTTTCCAAATAATCATCTTTATCCCTTTTAAATAATTTTTTGGTAGACAGACTTGTGGTCTTTATATTTCTGAATTCAATGATGGCAAACTGTCGTGGAACAGATGAAGCATTACAGGCCCAAAGCATGATACTTTCACCACCATGTTTCACAGATAGTATAAGGTTATTAATACTTCTCATTTAAACCAAAAATTTGTACTTTGGTCTCATTTGTCCACAAATTTTTTTCCAAAAAATCATCTGGCTTGTCCACTTGATATGTATGGGCATGTCATGGTACGAACTTCATGGTATGAACTTCATGTTCTTTTTGGAGAGTAATGAGGTTAATGGCTTTCTCCTTGCAACTCTGCCATACACACCAACGTTGTTCAGTTTTTATGATGACAGACTCACGGACATTAACATTAGCCAAAGTTAGAAAGGCCTTTAATTGCTTATAAGCTACCCTGTATTCCGTTCTGACCCAACAGACATGTCTTGCTTTTGGAGTGATCTTTTTTGGTTGACCACTTCTGGGAAGGGTAGCAATGGACTTAAATTTGTGAATTCTTTAGAGATGGCTTTGTAACCTGTTCCAGCCTGATGGGCAAAATTCACTCTTTTTCTCTTTCTAAGTCCTCAGAAATCTCTCTTGTTTATGCCATGATTCACTTCCACAAACATGTGTCGTGAATATGAAGAATTTGATATATCCATCCATCCATCCATCCATTTTCTAACGCTTATCCGGGGCCGGGTCACGGGGGCAGCAGTCTAAGCAGGGATGCCCAGACTTCCCTCTCCCCAGACACTTCCTCCAGCTCTTCCGGGGGAATACCGAGGCGTTCCCAGGCCAGCCGAGAGACATAGTCCCTCCAGCGTGACCTAGGTGTTCCCCGGGGCCTCCTCCCTGTTGGACATGCCCGGAACACCTCCCCAGGGAGGCGTCCAGGAGGCATCCGAAACAGATGCCCGAGCCACCTCAGCTGACCCCTCTCAATGTGGAGGAGCAGCGGCTCTACTCTGAGCTCCTCCCGAGTGACTGAGCTCCTCACCCTATCTCTAAGGGTGTGCCCAGCCACCCTGCGGAGGAAACTCATTTCGGCCGCCTGTATACGGGATTTTGTCCTTTCGGTCATGACCCAAAGCTCATGACCATAGGTGAGGGTAGGAACGTAGATCGACTGGTAAATAGAGAGCTTCGCCTTGCGGCTCAGCTCTTTCTTCACCACAACAGATCGGTATATCGACCACATCACTGCAGAAGATACACCGATCCGCCTGTCAGAAGATCAGAACCCCAAGATACTTAAACTCCTCCACTTGAGGCACTCTCCACCAACCTGATATATGATTGGTCTTAAAATGAAACAGGACACTCACTGACACCTGATTGTCATCCCATTTATTGAAAACAGAGTTTCAATAAGAAAGAGTTTCAACAGAGACTGAAATTGAGGGTCTTCAAATTGAATACTAAT